>NC_048412.1:26137770-26160371 GCF_013103735.1 Etheostoma cragini | reverse complement strand
CCCCCCCCCCCCCCCCAAAAAAAAGCAAGCATTTGTCCTTGCAGCAACGTCTGTGTCAATGTATTTTCCTGCATACGGTTTATCATACAGAATATGTTGCCAAATTAGCATGATAACAAAGGGTTTATATTATTAAGTGTAATAATAATAAAATATGAAGATTACTGTAAACTCATCGTTGTCCTCCACTGTCCTCTTTCTGAGAGTGCTCTTTTTTGAAAGTGCTCTAGCCTATTTGTGATTATGAATCAATGTACTGGCATTGCTTATGAGGGCCACACCTTTCTCCTCATCATCTGCTTGCAAAATCCATCCCATACCTGGAGGATTGCTATGGCAACAGGTTGCCAGTAGCGACTACATCCCTGCCTGTGAGTCTGCGGGGATGAGCGGCGCGTCAGGACGAGAAGAAAACAACAAGCGGAACAGCAGAGGGTTTGGTCTGCGCGGGCTCAGTCAGCACAAAAAACTGAAAAATAACCCGTGTCAGGCTTTTTTTTTCTGTCATAAAGTGAGGAGCCCCGCGGTCTGCGAGGACGGGTCGTTGTTGTTGCTTCGAGTCCGGAATCAGAAAGGTCGGATCTGCCAGGATGGAGAGCCACCGCTGACGGAGACTCCCGAGCGCCACTGATAACAACAGGTTAGTGTTTACAGACTGGGGCACTTCCACCTGCAGCCGATGCTCTCACGACCACATCCCCCTTCACCTGGAAGCCTTTCCCCCCCAAATATGTGCTTTCTGTGGCTTGATTTTGCGCTGTGGAGGTGTGAAAGGTGTCTTCAGACGCACCGGGGAGGAACGAGATAGTGTTTGGAAGCGTTTTGATGCATCCACGTGTGCAGCGGGGTGTCCGGCTGCCTGAGTGTGTGTGTGTGTGTGTGTGTGGCTCATCATGCAACCTGCCGGCTAATTACAATGTAACGCTGACAACGTGCAACTGGTTTGGAGCCAGATTTATTTACAGAAAATATGCAGGTTTTACAGCATATTCATTGTGTCTACCTTTGAGCACAATTGGATGCGATGCTCCTGGATGGATCAGACTAAAGAAAAAATAGCCTAAATTATTCATACTCTTATCAGCATCTCTTCTTGCATTTATTTATTTATTACATGCATATTTCTGCATACAGGCTAACTTATGGCGTCATATTTACACCTCAATGAGTAATGTTGTAACGTTTAACCCCTTTTCCTCCTTGGCTTGCATTTCTTTATCTAGTCTACAGATATGTACACTTTATAGAAAAGGATTTAAAGGAAGTTGAGTTTAAAATTTTAATTATAAGATGAGTATTAGCCTATCATATTTTAATGACTATTTAGAGAGGCTACATTTTCAAATGTTTGCTGTGTCACTGGATTTGTCCCTAAAAGGTTTGCATGTGTTGGTTTATTTCTCACACACACAGACAGCATGTAGTGAAATGCCAAATGGCATTCTCTAAAGATGCTAAAAGATGTGGAGAAACAAACAGTAACCAATCAACATTAAAAGCAAATATGTAGCTTCTAATATGTTTGAGTGTTGGCTACATCTCTGCATATAGAATATTGTAATTGTAATATAGTCTATTGTGTTTTTGTTATAGATAAGGGTTGTATTGTATGTATTTGTACATTACACAACTCATAGTGGCCATTCAACAGTCCTTTATTAACACAAGATATTTTAAATTGTGAAATGATTGACTGATGCTGGAAAATAAAGTCCAATAATTCATCATAACCACTTAATTTCACCACCTCTAAAGCATTTTGAATTCTCCAATTATTCATAGTCATCTCTGACTCACACACACACACACACACACACACACACACACACACACACACACACACACACGGTCTGCAGGTTAGATCAATTTTCCAACAAAATCTGCTTCATTTCTAAATTTGGCTCCATGTCACACTCACTTCCTTGTCAATTTCACACTCTGTTTCTGGCGTTGTTTCATCCCGTCACCACAGCAACCGTCACTGATGCTATACACAAGATGCTGATTTAAATAACCCAGGCATTTATGTAATACTGGTCACTTTCTAAAATCAGACATCTGTATTTGTGTCATCTGAAGGCTTTTTATGGACTTCAGAAGTCTTTATTTTTTTCCTGAAATGCAACTGCTCGTGATCAAAGTACGCAGATGGGCAGATAATATGACATTTCAACATCTGAGGTCTCGTTCTAAAATGGGAAGATCTCTTTCCAAACCTGTCAAAGGAAAGCTTAAAAGTTCAGCATTTCTCTATCTTAAGAAAAGCTCTAAACTCTGAGTACTTAGTCAAAGAGCTTCTGATCGTGTAACTGTTGGGAGTCTTTGATGTGCATTACATAAGCTGCTAACCAATGGCAGATGGGTTTCTGGCCCAATAGGGCTAATACTAATAGCCTTGCAGTGTCTTTGGAGGAAAGAAGACAAGATTATGATTTTACAGTAAACACTGATGTAAAAGCAGAGGACAAAGAAAAACAGCCCATTTTCTATCATTTCTCACGGCGACGGTAATGAATCCCTGCTGTGAAACATCTTATTTGAGTTTTAAGTGTAATGGATTACAGGCTGCTCAGCGAGCCAGGGTTGACAGCTGCGGCTTTTTTTTCTGTCTTTTTCATCTTGCCTACAGAGATTTTTATTTTTTAAAATTTTCTTTAGGCAGAGAGAGAGAGAGAGACGGCTCTCTTGCCTGTCTTGTCACTTCAAGCAGCGTCATAACACCCAGTCCCCCTCCCAAGTGATTGTCAGTCACTCTGGCGGCTCTTCACACTAGCTGGAGCGTGACCGAAGCACACAACCCGAGAAACATCAGAGTTAAGGTTATGTTCACATTTCTTCAGAGGCAATCAATAATCTGGTGAGGATTTAAATGATCTTAAAATGATTGGTGGAGCCAATTCAGCAAAGTCATTCTATTACATTTTTTAATTAAATTTCATTTATAGTATAAAATCGTAACAAAACTTATCTCGAGACACTTTACAGATAGAGCAGGTCTAGACCAACCCTATAATTTACAGAGACTCACCAATTACTGTAATTCCCCTAGTAGCAAGCATTGAATGCAACATGGTGAGGAAAAATTTCCTTTAAGGGAGAAACAAATGGAAATTATAGTCACAATAAAGATTATGGAACTATGACTAGAAATAGTTGTTGTAATTGCAGTGTACCGCAGGGCGTAGCAGGGCGCAGCAGGGTGTGTCGGGGCATAACAGGGCGCCTAGCAAGACCATAACGACAGCAGCAACAAAATTAAAGCAAGTAAAGCCAGGGCCACACAACACAACACAACACACTGGGTCTTTCTTTTTCTTAATTTTGGTCGTGTTTGCTTTTTTGGTTATGAGATTTTACTTGACAACAAAACTCTTAAGATCTGTGGTCGCAGCTCAGGGCTACAGTGGAGTTTATGAGGACAAGCAACACAAGAAGTCAGCCAATCAGACTATGGAGGGAAAAACAAGGGTGAATGGTTACATTTCCTTAATTGGTCCTCTGTTGTAATGTGCGCTCAGTTTCCAGAGCTACTCTCTGCTTCAGCTTCAACTTCTTGTACTTATTGCACTTATCTGCACGCACATTTTGTCATTACAATGGACAATTGTAAAGGGCATTTGGGTATGTTCACTTGAACTTCATATCCATTGTGTAGATTATTCAGATGTTCCTCTTCTCTTTTGCTTTTTTTCTTGTTAATTTAATCATCAAAATGAAACAAGAAAGAGAAAAACCACTTTGGTTGAGCTGGCTATCATTAGTCAATATGCAACCATAGATTTTCATTTCAAGAAACCACAAGTCAAAACATTTGGGAAACTTGTTAATTTGCAGTAACTGCATCTTACTGCTTATGTTGCTTGTTCTGATAGAACTTACTGTTACTGTGTGATGGAACAATGCCCTCAGAACTCCAATTAAGTTGGGGATCAAATGGGATTCATGTCCCGACCTATAGAAATCCTTTAAGCAGGAAAAACCACCTTAGAGAAGTCCACCTTAGGTTTAAATTATACGATGCTGTGTGCAGTGCTCCTTTACTGTACGATAGAAAAAAGACAAATTGTAAAATTGGTTTGCAGCAATCAATCTGAGAGTTTCCTCAGCAGGAGAGGAGACATAAAGATGAACAGTGCTCGTGGCTGTTGTGTGATTGATGACTTTACCTCCAACTCTCTTTGTAGAACAGACGAGCCAGCGGTCTTCTCCAAATTAAATGTATTTGGCATCTTTTTGCCAGAACAAATGATCCACACAGAAGGCTGCAAGCTGTTCTTCCTGTTCAAAGTCACTCATGTGAAAATTGCGTCCAATGCTACGGGAGCAATTACTGTCCCTCCTCAACACATTGCTATTTCAAACCTGTGTAACATGCCAGGGGCCCCAAGGCAAAATGAGATGCTGGGCCCCTGTTAAACCCCCATTTCCCAAACTTTTTGGGCATTGTAACTTAAGTTACAGTATTATTGTCAACAAATCCCATTGAAAACTAAAATCAACGTTAGTCCATCTCTCAAAACCTTCCGACTTCCTAACCCTGTTTGTGGCTCTCAGCTCTAGGCCCATTAGTTCCTACTAAAGATGTAAATATTTTCACAAATGCACTTTTTATTTTACCAAAAGGCTCAGCAATTTCCTCAAACAGATGGGCACTGTAGTTTCTAGCAAAAAAACAGGAATAAATAGTCCATTTGTTTGGGACTATTTTCAGCAGTGGATTAATCCAAATTGGGTGCGCTAGGCAGTATTTACAGCAGCAGGGCTGTGTGTGTGTGTGTGTGGGTGAGATTGACTGCAGGAACTTGTCGCAACAGTGTGGCTCACTGATGCTTTTTTAATAGTTTTTGGACAACAATGGAGCTCTGTGGTGCAGAGGGAGAAGATATTTCAGGCTTTGATACACACAACACTGTGAAGAAGAGAAATTCATTCACTTTTGGTATTTTAATGGGATTGGTTGACAATGAGACGAATACAGTATATCACAAGCTTTATCCTTTGAACACACATTGATTTAGTAATATATGAATCTGCACCTTTCAACCACAAACTGTGTTTACGGTACACTGCTACAAGACAGACTTATTTGTGTAGCACTTTTCATCCATATAAAGTGTAAGGTAACACTATGAGGAAGGATTAGAAATAGATGCAAACTCCAACTTGGTATTCACCAACATAGATAAAAAGTAAAACTGGCTAGAATGCATGGAGAAATAGACAGATACCCAAATTCACTGTTCAAAACTATATGGTGACATTGAATATTAATTGCTGATGCAGACTGGTTGAATAGTAATTTAGTGCCTTGGAGACAGATTTGGAGACTTCAGAATAACAAGCTGTGGTTTAATGAAGCCAGAGACATATCTACCTCCAGAGAAGTGTTGCTTCCAATAAATGTTGTATAACTAAAACTCCATTGTGCCAATTCACACTCCCTGAGCTGCAGAAATTGAAGGCCAAAAGAGTCCCCTGAGCCATCTCTACTCACAGAGCAGGCGATTTGCCTGAAATTCCAAAAATAAACTCTGAGAGCCACTTTGTTCTGAAGTCACATTTTGTTTCATTCCTCTCTTCTCTTTAAAGTCTTTAGATTTGAGATTTTTTTCTGTTTCTACAATTACATTAAAGAGACATTTTGTTAACTTAAGTCCAGCTCTGTGTCATGGCAGCGTGGGTAGTGTGTGCAGATGAACAATGTGTGGCTTCTCTCTGTGATTGCTGCGCATGGCGCTCCTAGGAGCAGCGCAGAGGAGATTTGTTGAGAAGACGTAGGATGACAGAAAACACGTCACCCAGGTCCTCTGAGATCCGCAAGAGGATGTGAAACATATTGATCTCGGCAGACCTACGCTTCTCCAAGCTCTGTCCACTGGTGTCAACACACTGCCCACATGAAGTTGGCACAGAGCTGGACTAAAATCGTCAAAGCATCCCTTTAAATTTATATATTTGTTTGCAGTTTTATCTGTCATACCACAGAGGACACAATCTCCTGTGTAATGGATCTCCTGTTTGGATTCTCTCACAGGTCTTATCCACTGAGCACATCTTCCCCTTCAAAATCTTTAAGCAACCAACAAAGAGCTGGAGCCGAGACGGTCAAACATGGATGTGCCCAGGATGGCTGAGGGCCTCTTCAGCAGTACGCTGTCCTCGTCAGGCGGCGGCCATCATGTGTCTTCCTACCTGACGCTGGAGCAAAAGGCCGCTTTTGTCTTTGTGCTGCTGCTCTTCATCTTCCTGGCCCTGCTCATTGTGCGCTGCTTCCGCATCCTGCTGGACCCCTACCGCAGCATGCCCTCGTCCAACTGGACAGACCACACCGAGAAGGACACGTTCGATTACCGCATCGTCTGAGGAGCCCTGAGCGTGCATTACCTTTACACAAATTAGAGAAGAAAAAAAAAAAAAAAGACTGATTTGAAGTTTCAAGAGCACTTTGGCCCGAAGAACAGGTGACTGCCAGTTCACCAGGAAAACAACAGCAAGTTCAGAAATCTTCTGAAAGTTTGACAGAAAAGAATTTCGATGGCAGATTGTCGTCGAAATGAGCGCTAACCAGAGTTCAACAGCTTCTCCCTGCCAAATCTGAAAATTCTCAACTGTCACAAGAAAACCAGAACTATGCTGCAAAGGTTATTGAGCAAACCTTCAGTCCAAATGATGCACCAAAACCAGTTAGGGTTACCCATGACTTTCATTCCCTTCCATCAGTTCCCTTGTGGACTACCTCGTTCCTCCTCCTCCATCTCGTGTGTGGAAGACTTAGTGTTTTCTCACATCTCTCACAGGGTCGAATATCTTTTGAGGTCCAAACAGTTTGATGATAACAGTGTTTACATCTAATCATGTTTACGTCCTTAGAACATTTATTGATAATGTAGACAATCAGTGTTTTAAAATAGTCAGTGAAAAACGAGTTACTAGTTGAGGTCTTTTGATTTTAGCGTATTGTGTCTTAATTTGTGGACAGACAAGAGAGGTACAAAAGCCTGCTATGATTCAAGCGAAGATCAATTTTATGCCTTATGTCTCTGTCAGATATATTGGTGGTTGTTACCTTTTAGACTGTTGGGTTAAACTGGTATCAAGGTCTTAAAGCAGGTTAAATAATCACAAAGAAGGAAACTGTCGTGGAAAAAGTTCTCCCTTTAAGGTTTTGTAAGATAGGTGAGAGCTGCGAGTAACTAACACTGTTCTTTGTGTGTGTGATACAAACCAATTTGTCCTTTAAGTCCTGGAGGGCCCTTCAGTGTCCACGTCTTTTATGGTGTCGACAGCCAAAAGAGGTAGTGAAGAAAACGTTTACTGTGCTGTACCGTGTGCCTAATTTGAAAAAAAGGTTGATGTTTTAGGAAAAAGAAAGAACGTGGGTTCAAATGTCTCTTCAAATGTAGTTTTTTTTTTAATTTTTGTGTAGCGCCCATTTAAAAAACAAACTTTAACAGCATTTTACTGCCTGCAGTTGGTATATTGACAGTTGGTGTGCCAGATCTGCAGAGTGTTGATGATGAAGATGACGAGGCATTTTCACATCAAACCCTTTACAAACTGATGTGGCTCTTTTGTCGGGCAATTTTTCAACTGTGCGCCTTATAGTGTAGACTGTTTACAGTATCGTAGGTAGCGGAGACGCTGGAAATCAGCCAACACTGATGCGACTGTGTCTTTGCACTTCACAGAGATGTCATCCACCCTGCTAAATAAAATAATAAGGAAAAAAAAAACGTTCCCCGTTCTTGTTCCTGCCGGGACAGGAAATGAACTCGGACCCTTTCGGCGACGTATGATGTGCTTGTGATCTGCCGTGGCCTTTTCCTACCTATCGCAGATGTTGTGCTGAGGTGATGTGTCCCCGACCCCCTGCGCATGTAGTATCCGTGCATGATAAATGGTGAAGCGCTTTGATCCTGATGTTGTAGCTGTGGGTCAGTTGCTCAAGCAGCTATTTCTTGTCTGTACTTGGGCCTTTTGTTTCAATCTGTTTTACGCCTGGAGCCACTGTTCTTTTTCTAATAAAAATGATCAGAGTGCACAACTGCCTTTGAATGTGTGTGTTTTTTTTGTCTTTAATTTCTTTAGGTTCATTCACCATGCAGTAAGTGGCAGGTGTTAAAGACAAACAAAGAATGGATGAGAGAAACATTCTTCCAAGCCACATTGCCCTTTTCAAGGCGGCCATATGTGCCGGAGGCCCAATACATTCTTTTCCCATTTTATCAGCAGCTGGCAGCAGTAGCCAGCAGGTGTCTCGATTGGTTTTCTGTGAACCCAGCCACTTTGTCTGGCTACACACACAACACACACACACACACACACGTCTCCAGGCTCCAGGCCCAGTTTGCTCTTTGAGTTGAGACCCTCCAGAACGCCATGCAGAATAACAATCTTCTCTCTGACACCGACGTTGAATATGTGTATATGCAATCATCGGCTGCACACCTCCCAGAAAAACCTGCATCATTTCTCACATTGAAGCACGACGTGAATAGATTGACTCATGTGTGCATTTGTTCTGTGTTACTTAACAATTTTGCTGATATCACACATCCACAGGTTTTATTTATATATTTCTTTCTTTTTTTTTTGAAGTAGGGCCAGGGAGCTGAGCGGATCAGAATTTTAAATGCGAACTGATCCCACAGAGGAGAAATGTGCAGTCTCTGCTTTTTGGATTATTATGTAAGAGACAACCTACGTCTTCACCGAAGCCTTTTCACTGTTGGCTCATTTTTAAAAGTCCAAATAGTGTTGTGAATGTCATCCTCAGCCGATAACAGCTGTAATGTGAAAGCAGAACTAAACGTGCCTTTGCATTTGTTCCTACAGAAATCTGCTCTTGATTAATGCATGCTGGCAGGCAGGAAGAAGAAGCCAGCTTGTTACCTGAGCAGCTGTTACCAGTGAAGACAATCTGTTGAGATGTATAAAACACCATCTGAGAATAAGGTAGCCTATATGGATTGGGTATCCATAGTTTGAAAATAATCCCATTTCTCCATTTTACCCCTTACCCCTTACCCCCACCCCTTGGTTTCAAGGGCCAAGGGTAGGGGTGAAAACACACCCCCATGAAATGGGACACCACTTGGTTACATCACCATACAGTATTGATCACACACTTCCAAGATGTCGTCTCTGTCTGTCAAATGCGTGGGTTTTGACAACAGTGTCATGTGCATTTATGTATTAACGTATTTAATGTTCACTTTGTTGGTGCAGAGGACGATGTTATCTGGGTAGTACTTAGGTCTGTTTGCAATACACATGTGTGTACACACACACACGGTGTGTTGTGTATCTGTTTCAGTTATCACCGTTTTGAATGTCATTGATGTTCAGAAAAAACATTTTGCTAACGAAAATCTGTCTTTATTGCCCAATAAATTACACATAACAGGCAAAAACATTACACTAAATATATTGTATTACAGAACCATTATCAACTATTAGAACCATATCTTACATGTCACACACATGAAAAGGCACTAAAATTTATAAAACTTAGAAAAAGACAAAAGACTTGAAATCAAGAATGATCCTGACATGAAAGTTTTATCAGCCCTCCTGAAACCTTTGCTTATGCAAAAATACTTTTAGTTTTTACAAGTGTCACCCAAGGGTTTTGACATTCTGATTATTTTGAGCGATAAATCAAAATAGAAACAAATCATTTTGAAATGAAAGCATTCATTTTCTGTCCCCGAAATCTCATTAGCTCATGCCAAGCAAAGATCATAATCTGACCAAAACACGCCCTAACACAGCAAGTGGGAGCTGCGTCACAGAACATGACCATCATGGATCGATATCACAGTCATGCTTTATGCAACATGACTCACATAGAAGAAAGCCTTTGATTATTGAATTATTTTAATTCTCTGTTGTGTGCCCCTTAAGCTGAATTTATTCCCCTCCCAAGCATCCCATTTCACTATTCAGTTCCTCCAGTTAATTTTATGGTCTCTGAACAAGTTGAAAGGGACTGTTCCTTTGTGAATGTGTGCAAGAGGACATGAGGAAGGGGACTACTGATATTAATTGATTTTTGCAGCGATTCTTCTTATTCCCGAATGCCGGTGACGTTTACAATAATCTGTCACCGATTTTACTGAATAGTGTTAGGCTTCAGGGAACATTGAGACCACAGAAAAGATGATCATCAGCATTATTCAAAGCTGATTCAGGTCTGCACTTTCAGAGAAATATTGGAAAAACTAGTTAGATCTGAGCCAAAGTCTATTTTCTGGCCCCAAAGATGCCGCTATGTGGAATATGGAGGGATCAGCAAAGTGATTACCAATTTAAGTGGATGATTTTGGCAATCCATCCAATAATAGAAAAGTCAGAGGATCACCAAAGCCAGTAAGATTCATCCTCTGAGGACCAGGAATGTCTAGACTAATTTGCATGGCCATCCATTGTGTCATTTTTGAAGATATTACAATGGTGGGCTGACAGATGGACATTGCCATCCCTGGAGCGCAGCATGGCTGGCTAAAAATAGCCATGACCACCTCGCTGACACAGTCTCATCAACAGTATTAGCCTTAGAATGCAAGAATTAGTTCCAAATCAGTGGAATTGTAGCCTCGAGCTCTTCAATTAAAACAAAAAAGGAACTGAAATTGTGTGCAACTGCATTATAAAAAGGTTAAAGCATTTTTAAGGGTGATTCTAAAGATGAGAAAGTAAACTAGCCAGTCTCCTCAGGCAGGTTGTTCGGAGCCTCGGGCCCTGACAGATGAGATGCTGTCAGGTTCCTGGTCTCTCTGGGACAGCCTGAGGCACCCTGTCAGGTGATGTCAGGCTATAAGAGAGTGCTCATACAGCGTTCAAAGCTCTATAACATAGCAAGGACTGGGACATGAAGTGCTTTTAGGATAACTATGGTTGCGATGTGATCTTGTCTCCTCTCTCCTACGTCTTAAAGCCCTTAAAGTATCTCAGAGGAAGATAGCCGTTCAAGCACTCGCATCAAATACAGCCACTCTCTCCCACTGCTTTTAAAGGGCTTTGCTACGAGAGCCGAGTGCTATGATATTTTTCACCACAGCGTCCGACTTTTGGCCACTGGGAGCGTCCCAGTTTAATGACATTCATTCACATCATTGCTGATGACCACCGAGAGCTACACTGGAGCAGCTTGAGGAAAAATGCTTCCACCGGCTGCAGTACAAAGAGAATATTGGCACATTTAAATAAATTCACAGGTGTGTAATCTATGGGGGGGGGGGGGGTCTTACTTAGCTGCTCTGCAAAGCGGAGGAGGGTCTGGTGAGTCCACACAGCCTTCCGGGATGGGAGAAAAACATGCTCTGGTTTGATGGCATTTCTTTAAACCAATCACAATCATCATGGGCGGTGCTAAGCTCCGCATGGAGCCACGGTAAAATAGTTGTGCGGGAGAAAAGATTGGACAGATAGTCTAGTCTAGCTAGCTGTCTGGATTTACCCTGCAGAGATCTGAGGAGCAGTTAACCAAAGTTAACCTTTAAGTTAACTTTCGTCCCTCCCAAATTGATAAATCTGTTGCTCCTCTCGAAAAGAAGATGATGAAGCAAAAGAAAGTAGTACCTTGGTATAACTCACAAATTAAAACAAATGTCGCGAAAACTTGAAAGTAAATGATGTTCCACCAAACTGAAAGAATCTTGTTTAGAATGGCAAGACAGTCTGAAAATGTATAGGAAGGCCTATTACTCATCATTAACAGAAGAAAATAAGAACAACCCAAGGTTTCTTTACAGTACTGTAGCCAGGCTGACAGATAGTCACAGCTCTATTGAGCCCTCTATTCGTACAGCTCTGAGTAGTGATGACTTTATGAGCCTCTTTAATGCTAAAATTATAACAATTAGAGATAAAATTCATCACCTTTTGCCCTCAATTTCTAACGGTTCACCTTTAAACTCAGTAGCATTAGAAAGAACAACAAAACCTGACATGTACTTAGACTGCTTCAGTCCTAGAGACCTTCAACAATTAATGTCAAAGGTCTCTTCACCTAAGCCATCTACCTGTCTCTTAGACCCCATCCCAACGAGGCAACTTAAAGAAGTGTTACCCGTGGTTAACGCTCAATCACTAGATCTGAGCAATGTGTCTCTATTAACAGGTAATGTACCGCGGCCACATTAGGACACTATGGGTCCTAATAACGTTCCCTTGGCCCTGGAATTAAGCTAACTCCATATCATCACATAGCCTTCACCCTACCTAGAGATCGGCATGGTGTTATTTCAGTTAGCTAAATAGCTGATTTGATTTGCATTGAGAGATGATCTTATGGAGAGTTCCCCATGTCTAGCTTACCCCGCCCCCAAGGTTACGCCCTTGCAAATTATCATTTTACATGCAAATAATGATGAGTAAGTGTTAGGATCTTGCTATACATGAAGATATAATGTCAACTGGGCAGAAATAAAGAGCAGAAATATTTATTGAAATGTAACTGTATTTTTTTAATATATTCCACATGTAAAACTATTCTGCGTTATTAAATACTATTGTTTACATTTTAGTTTCCAAAACTAACTGTACCTCTAATTATAAAGCAAACCAACCACAAAAATTAATGAGTACACACTTTATTGCCTCAGTGACAAAAAACAGACACAAAATGCATCACATAATTACATTTTACAAACTTGTTGTGTCAAAAAATAAGAAGCTCTGATGAATAAAGCCCTGAAGTGCAAACATGTAAACAAACGTTCCCTGACATTTTCAATAATAAGATGAGCTGTGAGTTAATGAAAAAACAAAAAAACAATCAAATTCAAAATCCCCAAACTGGCTCTGTAATCGTGTCCTTGTGGAAAATGACCCTAATTAAAGATTAACTATCTTTATCCCTGCACTCATGATTTTGGTCATACACATCTCCCAACAGACGTGTGTGAAAATCGTCATGTAGACAAACAACATTAAAACGCCATTTTACGTCTAGTTGTTACTCGTATTACATCAATAATATTACACAGTAAATAACTGAGTGGACGGTGGCTGAGTAGCTAAAGTCTAGTATTTTAAAAGGTCACAAGTTTGATTCCCCAGAAAAGACAGGGTGTGTTGAGCGATGCATTCTGTTGTAGTGTCCTTGAGAACCACAGCGGGCTCCTATCTGCTCACTGCAGGTCACCCTGGATAAGAGCTCATCCATTGCTCTCACTGTAATTGCTTCTTGATTATCTTTGACTGTACCATGTGGCTTCACTGAGGCACATTCACTGTGTGACACATCACAGTCTGAGCGTCCACCCAAATCCTGCCATAAAAAAATGTATGTAAACTTTGAAATACAACACGGAACAATGAAGGTACTAACTAATGGTACGCGTCCACTGTGGCGTGGCAGGGGTTGCCCAGCTTCGCCGCATTGGGTGCTTATGGTGGCTAGTCACTAGCAGCTATCTATTTCTCTATAATGACCACTGGCAAGCAAAGAAAACACGCTACACCCTCCTACAACCGCTATGGCTGCACCTGATTGGACACCCACTTCACATGGGAATGTCGGCTCCCAAATTTAAAAACAGAACATCATAGCCGCTCGTTTGGAAACTTTCTCTAATTTTACGAAAATGGTCCACCGAAATAGTATGCAAGAATTAAGCTACAGCTGCTAAATCTGTTTTCATTTTAGATCACCAACGGACAGTTTAAAACATGTTTCTGGGATTTCAAAAGCAGCGAGTCGAGCCGGACTTCCCCTGATTTGGATAAAGTAGCCTGGATTCAAAATTATGGAAATGAGGAGCGGGCAACTTGTCGCCCCGTTTCTCTAAAGTGGCCGCGGCGCTATGGGAATGCATTGTGAAGCTGTTTACTTGGAAATGCCGATTTCCAGTGGACAGGTACCATTATAAAGGTGAAATCTTTAGCTAGTACTATACCTAGCTCAGCTACCATTCAGTTGGGCGGGGGGTGGGCTGGTCATGACATTACAGGTGATCCCAGAGCTATGAAACACAAAGAGATAAAGTAGTGAAGAACTGAACATTATCCAAAGTCCATGATGCCAAAAATGTCCTCTCCAGGCTCAGTGTGTGCCTAATGTAAAGTCCTATAGACCTTTTCTAATGGAATCCTATTGCTAGGCAACAGTCTGGCCTCTTGTTAACTTCCTGTCAGTTGATGTCATTCACATACATTACAACAGGAAATTAACTTGGGGCCATTATGTTAATGTTTACTGTGAAATGGTCTATGAAGTCATGTCAATCTAGTCTTCTTGATGTTTGTGTCACATGAAAACCTGGACATATTTACAAAAAGTCTTTGTGTTTACAAAAGGTTATAAAATCAGTTAAATAGATGATCACAAAACATGTCAGCTAGTGTCTGCGTCCACCTCTGCCTCTCCCTCTCCTTCTACCTTGGCCTATCTGACGGGGGGAAGCCTTGTGTGTTTCCTCTCTACCATCGACCTCCACTTCCAGCTCCCGCTCATTCACAAGAATCTCATCTTCTGGAAGGAAGATGACCTCTTCCCCCTCCTCCAAGTTTTGCCTCTCCCCTTCTTTTGTTGCAGCTTCCTGTGTCGTCTCTAGCTGCTCCTCTACCAACACCTCCTCCTCCTTCTGCTGCTTCGCTGTAGCGCCGTTGTTTAAGGTAATGGCTGTTAAGGTGATGGCGTTGTTGATGCTGTTTTTACTGGTTGCTATGGCCTGCTCCAGTTTAAGGCGATACTGCTCGGCCTCCTGCTCCTTCTGCAGGAGCTGCTGCTGATACCCCTCAGCTTTGAGATTGGCTTCCTGCAGCTGCCGCTGCAGCTGCTCACGACTTTCTTTCACCTTCTGTAAATGTAAAAAAATATATTAAAAAATATTCAAATATATAGGAACTTCCCTTAAAGGTGCCGTAGAACTGTGAAGATCCAAGACATAGCCAAAGAATTTGGACAGCTTGAAAAAAAAAATCATAAAGTTTAAACAGTTATAAAGATATATGTACCTAGGTACCTCTGGCTTACCTTGTCTTTTAGGCCGACGTGATTGGCTGAGAGGTCTGTGCTCCTCTTGCGTTTGGGCGTAGCCTGCTGAGGATCCTCGACCACCACCTCCTCTGTGATTGCGCCGGTTGGCAAAGCCACCACTGCATCGGAGAACAGGAAAATGTCAGAGGAGGGTCAGTGCAGAGCTATGAACACGGTTTCCGTGTGTTGCAATCTCGGATTGTGTGTGTGTGTGTGTGTGTGTACAGGTAGTTCTGCCAGACCTATTCTATCTTTTTATGCAAAATGTCATTGTGTGGTTCCCTGTCTGATTGATTGGGTTTCATTTCAGAAACGCAAGTGTAGTTTCTTTTTACATTATCTTTAAAAGCTCAGAATTAGGAGTTCTCTTTTTCCTATACTTCTGTCTTTGATTTAGTAACGTCCACCTACCTGTACTTACAACAAACAACTTTACTGGCTTTCATTTGCTCTTTTTCTCCTTGAGACCCGGCTTGTACTAAGGTTTTAAATATTTAGACATCATTTCTGAATGAACTTTGAAAATCGTTTTCTTGACATCCAAAGATGACAAATAGTTCCAAGAGGCTAATTTTCCTGTTTTGTATATTCTCCCATCACATATATCCCATTTAACAAGCAGCTTTTTCCCAAAATGCAAGTAACTGCAAACTGCAATCTAGTCTGTACTAGTCCCAGGCGCTATAAATGTGCCTCTGTTTTGTGTGAATTCACCACAGCGTGTACAGAATTATAACACTCTAATTAGCTGATTGCTAATGGGTGTATTGTTTTTTTAGTTTTTGTTGTTATAGTAGTACATTTTTAGAAATGATCTGTGTTTTATGATGTCAGTGCATCCCAGTTCGGTCCTGGTCAGTTTTCGAGAGCACCTTTGTGTTGCCCACTCACTCTGCTGCCCCTGCAGGGTGAAGATGTACTGCTGGCCCAGGGACGCTGGCTGCATGTTGCCGTGTTGGTCCGTCACTATGGTAATGACCCTTTGCCCACCGTCGCCCACCACGTGCTGAAAGGTTGCTTCCACCGACTCGGCAGCCATGACGTCCTCTGACTTGCCTGCAGACAACAGTAGGTTTGTATTGTTAGATAACAGGCGTCGCCTAGGACCACTGCCACATTATGATGCCGTACAAAAATAAAATCAAGGCCGGTAATCTTACACAACCACAGAGAAGACAAGGAAAAGGATTCCAATTTGCACATTTTCAAACTTTCGCTGGATGGTCAAAGACATTTCTAAATGAACACGGTTGCTACCGAGAGGCTAATGTTTGTTGTCTTATTCTGTCAGAAATGTGAGGATACATCCAATAAAAAGAGTGAATGGGTCCCTTTTCCAGTTCCATTCATTGGTAATTCATTACTTTGTTGTCTTTATCTCAGGCATCAGGGTTATTCTTCACAAAATAAGATGGCAGTGGAGGAAGAAGTAATCAGTTTCTATTAAAAGTACTAATACCACTCTGTAAAAATACTCTGTTACAAGTCCTGCATTGAAAATGTTACTGAAGTGAAAGTATTCATGCATCAATATCAATCAGTCAGTATCAGGACAATTAAAAGTTCTCAATGCAGAAAGATCCTCACATTTTAGAAACTGTTCCGTCAATCAACGCGTTTGATCGGTAAATCATTTCAGCTGGACTTGTAGGCCGTTATATTGATGGGTAGTTTAATTTGTATTAAAACATGTGTTTTGTGTGCAAAAGTCTTAATGTGTAAAGTAACTAGTAGCTAAACGTAGAACCTGGCATGAAAAGAAAGTAGTAACTACACAAGTACAACTACAGTACAAGTGCCTCTAATTTGTACTTAAAGTACCCATGACATGAGAATTTCACTTTATGAGGTTTCTTAACATTAATATGAGTTCCCCCAGCCTGCCTATGGTCCCCCAGTGGCTGGAAATGGTGATAGGTGTAAACCGAGTCCTGGGTATCCTGCTCTGCCTTTGAGAAAATGGAAGCTCAGATGGGCCGATCTGGAATCTTGACCCTTATGAGGTCATGAGGGGCAAGGTTACCTCCCCTTTCTCTTCTTTGTCCGCCCAGGGAATTTGGCCCACCCATGAGAGACATCATGGCTCCTCTTCAAAAGCTCCAGACTCAGACATGGCACATACTAAGGAAAGCTCATTTTGGGACTGGCACTAGTGGTTGTAATTTTGCACCAATTTTGGGAGGGAGACTTCGGATACAGTATTAGGGGACCACTAAGGTCTATATAAAATTATCCAAAGAGCACCATGTCACGGGACCTTTAAGTACAACACTTAAGAGAAGGTACTTGGTTACATTCCACCCCTGGATTTTGGCAAATTAATTCTTGTTCTATAACTGTCTGCCATTTTGTTTCTATTCTAGATCGTCCAGTCCAGGGAGTCCAGTCCAGATCTTTCTTAATGTGTTGTCAAATATGATATGTCTCTTGAGATAATACATTAAGTCTTTTGAGGTTTCTTTTTTCCCCACCTGCACCTTGATTTCACATTGATTTTTTTTTTGTCACTTAACGTCTTTACTTTATCACTGCACCTAAACACAGCTGATGGATGCATGTGTGCTGCCTACCTGCACTGGTTTTGGTGGCAGTGACCAGGTCTGAGAGGTTGACCAGACCACCATCACGGATGATGTAGTGTGACTCTGGTGCAATGTTTACCTGGTTCTGCATGCCGTCCTGTGCACACACATATAACAGGAGCTGTGGTTACATTACATTCTGTTGCAGTTTATAATAATGTACAGTAGATGCTGATCTGTTGCATAAGAGAGTCAGAACATTTCAAATGAAATCATTTGGGATAATATTCAGCAAATATGAATTAACCCCACAATAACTAATTATTTGGCTATTTGGGAGAAGTGGAAGGGGACAAACTGTAAACAGTGACATGTACCTTCTAAGCTGATATGGCAATAATGTTATTTCACTCTCCACCTATCCTGATACATGGGCAAGCTGTGCATTGCATTTACATTTTGCAAAACTCTCGGGCATCAAATCAATCCAGGAAGAACTTTGAAATTTTAAAAACTTAAACTATATCCTAATTTCTGATTATTTTAATTGATACTTGCATGCCTTTTGGAGGGAGGAAGTGGTATACAATACAATTTCTGCTCTTTTATTACATTTTAGATGAATGTGTAACCCAATTAACAAATTACAGGCATAGGGCCCTATTTTACGATGCTGCGCATGGTTCAAAACCGCTGTACTTAGTGTCTTCATTAATCACAGGTGTGTTTTGGGCGTAACATGCAATAAACCCATCAGTGTCATCTTCCATTCCCTTTAAAAGCCAGGTGCGTTTGTACCTTGGCACATTGCTATTTTGATGGCGGATTTGCACCTTCATATTTTTATGTAATGTTATGTTGTGTGCTGCTGCACTCACCTGTGTGTGTGTGTGTGTGTGTGTGACAAGCATAGTGTGCGCACTGCACGAGCCTAGGCTCATTTTACTAATTTGCTGTTAATATTCTTAAAAATAAGAATGAGATGCTTCGTCACTGACTTAAGACCAGCTTATTATTTCCCTCTGCCTCGACATAGCAATACGCCAAGAACACCTCCCTGTAAGACCACTGCGCCCATGGGTGCACAGATGGGCGCAGGTGCCTTTGCTATTTAAACTACGTGGGTGTTGGACGGGAAATTGGCAACTGAGTTGGCCTTAAACTAGCAATGACACTTACGTCAGGCTTTGTGCTGCGCCAGTTGCAAGATAGGGCCCTTAAAATAAAATACTGAAACACTCTGATGTATTAAAAAAAAGACCCTACCAACTGTTTCATCTGTCTGAAACAATGATAAAAGGTTTAAACACAAGATAAGAAAGTAGATAGCATCAGTACTCTGTAATTGAAACTAACATTTTAAGCCACTAGTTTTATTTTATTAGAAAAGAGTCACAGTTGAGCAGTTTTTGGGGCCCTGAAGAATTACGGTCGAAAGTGACAATTACTTTGAGATTCACTCCATTGATCATATGACAATTCTTTTTTTAAAGTGGCCCATTTTCCGAGCAAAGGTAATCTCGCGGTCAATATTGGATACAATGTGATGAAGGTTTAAAACCAATAGTTTCTTTTATTGTTTATCCACTGGTGATTTATTTTCAGTGTGGCGATTTCACTTGAAGGAGACATTTTATCTGCACTCGGGTGTAGGAGCCACATAATGTATGTTGTTTATGGTCTCGTTTATATTATTTATATTATCATTATTATTATTATTATTATTATTATTATTAGCTGGTAGGCGTGTTCATGGCGGCTTAAGCGGAAGTTGTTTGCTTCACCTGTTCACCTGGGTTTTTTGGGCTTTGACAGAGAGCGGATGAGTCTGGGAGCGAAAACTTTCTACTGACCGCCGCACTAACGCACTTATATCAACACAAAGTAATTATACATTTGGTAACTGCAGTACTAGTTGTATTGTACGTGTGGAGGAATAAATCATTGCAATACAACCTCGCAGCAGCACGTTGTGAGACAGCTTATAACGGGGATTCAGGCCTTTCAAACAGTGACCACAGGGGAACATTTCTCACTCATGGCCACTTGTGGGGGTTTATGTTTCATAAACATATGTCAGTGGCCTTCTGTGTGCAGCCTTCTCACATGGGGCAACCAGCTGCTATTGCTCGAGGCCCTACTATCTGTATCCTGGCTGGTTGAAGAGTCCTGTCCAGGGAGATGAGTTATCTGATGCTAACTAGAACCTCCTACGTACCACCTGAAGTCCCACAATCACCTCTGTTACATAAGGCCTTGGTAGGAGAGCATGTGGACCTTTTATAATCTCATTTTTCCAAATACTGTGTCCATTAACTTCAACATAATCATCAACCACAATTCTACTATAGTAATTATTAGTGTGGATTCTTATTGTTTTTAAAGACAAGGTCTAATCCCATCTTGTGTGAAATGGTGTCTAAATGCGGGTGTTATTGTAAGAACTGTTTGTGCAACAGGGCTGTCTGACAGAGAGATGCTGCACGGCCACTGAAACCATAGCAACGGCGGTGAGAGTCCGACTGGAGCTTTGCTAGTTGCACTTAGAAAACATGCAACCTGCTTTTAGAAATCACAGGGGCACGGTGCAAACATGTCTTTTCTCCTCATTTCCGTCTTTTTTTTTAATCTCCTCAGCTCCCACATTTATCTTCTTCTTCCCCCTCCTTTCTGTTTTCACTCTCCCCTAAGCTCTGTCCATCTTTCTCTATGCCTCTCTCACAAGCCCCTCATTTACCCATCATGTCCCCGCCTTCCTCTGTCTGTCCATCTCTCTCGCTGTTTCGCCTCTCGTCTTTATTTTAGCCTTGGCGGAAATGTGCTTCATCCCCCCCGAGTGTCTCCTGTTCTGTTATCTTGTATTGTAATTTTGCACAAAAGCGCAGACACACAAATGACCTGCCTCCACTCATCTCAGCTTTCTGTCCTCCTCCCTGCATGCCTCATCCTTCTTTTCTCTCTCAGTTGTCCGTCCTCATATCTCTTTCCCCCTCCATCAATTTTCTTCCCTTTGTTCTTCTTCCCCCCCTCATCATCTGTATCATGTCTCTTTGTCTCTTTCCCTTCTTTTATCCCTGTTTATATCTGTGTCCATCCAATCTTGTCTCTCTATTAGTGATGTCAAGAGAACCGATACTTCAGTACGTACGTTGAAAACGTGACAGTACTTGTTTTTCTAGGTACCTGAGATACAATTCTTCTGAACCTGACGTGGGCAGCACATACGCCTACAAGTGTTCTAGGCTGGCGCTAAATGCCAAAGACAAAGAAAATTTAATATTGCGTCATCTCTGTGCACGGAGCACACTGACTGCTGGAATGCAGTAAGCCTGAAGAAAACTATACTGTACATCTACGGCAATGGCTTTCACAAGTTCACCTGGAATTCTAAAACTGCAAACAAGTTTTTCTCTGCCATTGTTTTTCACATACAGCCCAACATCAAGGATAGTTGACATTAGTGCTGGTTCCAGTAGACCTCTGAATAACGTCAACATTAACCAGCTTGGTTCCATGTGAAAAAACAACGGCACGGGAAAAAAAACAAAAAACATCCTATTCTTGCTGTCTGGGAGTTCCAGGTGAACTCATGGAAGACGTTCCTGTATGCTAGCTGCACTCTACACCCAAACAGTGAGAGAAAGTTAATAATATGACACTGAAAAAGAGACACCTCATCCTCTGCCTTATCCTTATCCTGAAATACACATGATAAATAAGTACATGGGATTTATTGTTTTGTGTTTGTTTTTACTGTGGTATCAAAGTAGGTATCAAGAAACGTGGAATTTCACTGGTATTGGTACCGTGACGTCCCTACACTCCATCTCATCTGTTTGTCTGACCCTTCACATCTGATCCAACGTCTATGCCCATCCTGTTTTTCTCTCCACAGCGCTATCTGGGTGTCTTCCTCTCTCTCTCTCTTTCTCTCTCTCTCTTTCTTTCTTTCTCTTGCTCCCAGAATGTCTCTCCACATCCCCACCCTCCGTCCATCCACCTGTAGCAGTATCATCAGCTCCGTGTTGCTGGTATCCATAGCGATATCAAAGGGTGTCTTGTCAAACTTGCTGAGGCAGTGGAGGTCTGCGCCGTGCCTCAGCAGGAGCTCCGCCACCTCCCTGTGGCCGTGCTGAGCCGCCCAGTGCAGCGCAGTCATCTTCAGCATGTCTTTGGCGTTGATGTTGGCGCCGTTCTGCAAGGGTGCATGTCGCCCCCCATTGGCAAATAAAAGGGAAGAAAAAAATAAAAGAGAGGAAGACAAAAGGGACGTGATGTGAAAAGATCTCTGTGACTAGGCAGGTAGGAAAGGTGGAGTCTAACAATGTTGAAAACATGTGTAACATGGTTGTAAGATGTCATTTAAAACACATTTTTGAAGTCTCTGAAAATGCTTTTGCATTTCTGAAGTGAGAGAATAGAAAAGTTTTCCTCCATACACTTTGGCCAAGCATTATCTACTATGATAACGTGAATGCATCAGTCAAACCTTTAGGCTCACTTAGAAATTTCCATTGCACTCCATTATAGAAACAATGCCAGCTGAGATCAGTTGCATCTATTTGTTTTAACCAGGGCAGGAGTTTTTAGACTACATTATGTGCTTAGATACAGTATTTGCAAAAGGGTTCTCTAATGTTTTTCATTTAGTTTTTTTAAATGATATCAGACTAGTAAACAAAATGTGCCTTTGGAACACTGGATGAATGGTAGTGCTGATAATGGGCAATGTAGAGATTGCATTAAATATCAGCCACCCACTCAGATCAGCTGGTATCTCGAATGGAGTGGTATGTCTGAAACAGACAAACATACAGTAGATGTCTCTCCTCACCTGCGCTAACAGGTCCACTATGGTGGAGTGACCCTCTGAGGCGGCGATGTGAAGAGGGGTCTTGTCCACCTTTGTCCGGGCGTCCCTACTGACCCCGGCACGCAGCAGCACCTCGGCGGTGGAGTGATGACCGTACTGGGCAGCGAAATGCAGCGGCGATGAGCCCAGCTGGAGGAAAAAGAGGAGTGAGAGACAAACATATGTGAAGGAGCAGCTGAAGGTGATTTTTAATTATCGTTATGCAGGGAAATGTCACTTA
>NC_048412.1:26109580-26137739 GCF_013103735.1 Etheostoma cragini | reverse complement strand
CCCCCCCCCCCCCCCCCCCCCAACGTGACACAAGTGTTGTCTTTTCCTGGTTTTAAAGATAAAGTGATGTCATTTTCTGAACCAAAATGTAGTAGTGTAAATGTAGCCTCAATTCCACAATCTGAGTAGTACTCAGATTACTTTGACAAGTAACAATGCTTGGGGATAAAAGCTAAAAGTAAAATACCCCTCCACCTCTCCTTCATCTCTAGGTCTGCTGAAATGCAGTGCTCACGACATGTCGGATTTACAGACCAACTAATAAAAATGTCTCACATTAGTTTTTCGGTGCAATTACAACTGATGTAGGAGTTGAAAGGCTTGAAATTCTCCCCATGCATCATACACTGCGGCACACAAGACAGTTAATCCACCAATGTTGACACTTCCACAGAATCTAAATTATCATCTGGTAGATTCGATCAGCTCAGCTTTATTTGGGATAAATCGTGACAAATCTGTTTCATTTCATTAATGATTGATTTGAATTTATACATTCTTCATTTATGAAAGCGGTTATTTCTCCCCTTATTTCAAACTGCAGACATCTTGTGAATGTGGCATGAATCCATAAAACCATGTGCCCTTTAATACTGCGACTACTCTTCAACGTACATTACTGAAATGTAGCACACAGATGACACACAGGTGAAAAATAGAACTTGAAAATCAATTCATTTTGACCCACCGTTCAATCTGTTATCTGTTCTTGTATAGTAGATTAAGATGGCATTAGGGAAAGAGAACATTTAATAAAACTGCATTAGTGACGTACACACTGCCTGTGAGCGATATATTATAGATGAATGTTATACTGCCTGTGGATTTTTTATGTAGGCTTGTAAGTCTCTCCAAAAAATCTAAATTATTTAAAACAA
Source organism: Etheostoma cragini (assembly GCF_013103735.1). Lineage (NCBI taxonomy): Eukaryota > Metazoa > Chordata > Actinopteri > Perciformes > Percidae > Etheostoma > Etheostoma cragini. The sequence continues at coordinate 26,136,861 of NC_048412.1, read as the reverse complement.
TTAATCTTCCAGTACTGTAATAAGTACAAAGACACAATCATTTCATCAGTTTGCAGGCCAATTAACTTAATTTAAAATACAAATTAGGATAAAATGACACAAAGACACTGAATGTTCTGTGCTTGTAGTAAAAGCTCATAGACATAATGTACATCACGGCACAATGGGGGTTTATTATGGCTGGAGAAATCTCTGGGATACATCGCAATTCTCTGTAGAACGGTTTGATGCTCGATTCTGTTAAGTTAATAATTGATTTTAAAAAATTAATTTTGAAACGTGTTGATTTCTATATAAGAGTTACTGTCTCCAGGCTACACTTATGGCACCGTAGCTGAGGATCAGTTGTTGGCCTGCACCTACATAAAATGTACTGTTTTCCTTCTTTGAACTGAAATAAAACCATGAACAATATACATGTGCAGTTGCAGGACAGAGTACAGTGAAGACAGATGTATAAGAGTTTTTGAGTGTTATATTTTTCTCAATGTTTCTTTTACTTTTTCCTGTCCTTTGACATCGATATGAACCTCAGCGTTAATGTCATTCTGCCACTGCATGGTGACAAAGTCCAAAACGACATTAAGCGCTGACAATCTCTGTTTCTTGGCTGCAGATGAGGGTTCACACTCATCTCATTACAGATTAGCCTGAAGATGAATCCATAATTAAAGCACATCAGCCTCACCCAGTCTGTGGTGAACGGAGCACCATTGGCCATCAGAGCCTTGACATCATCATCCTGTCCACTCCGCACTGCCTCCAGCAGCTGCTGTCCAAGATGCACCAGTGACATCTGCTGACAGGCAGGAGAAACACGTTGATGCTATCACATCTAGACACAACAGTCAGGCAAGGAGAACCATTTGATCAGAGCACACATTGATGTACTTTAACTGTGTGTATTGTTTCTTTTGTGAAAAAGTATAATATCCACAATGCACATTAATACTTGTTTGCCGTCTGTTAAGCCAGTGTTTTGCAATTCAGAAAATCATGATCTTCACAAATGTTACAAGCTTCCTTACATTTAATGACAAAACGTCTAAAGTCTGACTTTGACGTAAGTGCTGAGATGATCCAAATTAATAGTTTATAAAAATGTTACTACAGTTAAAGTACATCTGTCTTATTAGTCAAATGTTATTAAAGTATCAAGCGTGAAATGACTCAATATGCAGTGAAATGGTCTTCTGTCGGAGTTGGATCAGTGAGGCATTAATGTGAAGCAGCATTTTATGTTACAGCTGTTCAAGCTGGAGGTACTGTTGGAGCTGGAGGTACTAACCTAAAGCAATGTTAGATCATTGTGTAGGCCTATAGTATGTTTTGTATATCATAACATCATAGTGCAAAGTGACTGGTATATTATTTACAATATTTTCCTCTTAAATACAGTGGAGCAGAAGTATAAAGCAGCAGAAAATGGAACAAATAAAAGTACCTCAAAAATGTACTTTTTTAAACTTGTATTCTTCTTTATACTTTGATCAAGTGTTTATGTTTACGTTTTAATATACTTTTCCTTAAATGTCAAGTGCTTTAAGTTTCTTTCGTGTAATGAAAGGTGCTTTTTAAAAAAACAATTAGAGTTGCCACTGTTGTTAGTGTAATGTGTGAGTAATTAGAGTGGTAACAAAAGCAATGATTAGCGATTGCATAAGGAATGTAAGTTACAAACTTTATTTAATAGATCTTTCATGCATTTCAAAACGTACTGATAATTCATTTTTAAAATAAAGGGAATGCTAAATGACAAAATCGGTCAACTTGTTAAAATATAATGTAACGATGTTGACACCGAAATGAAAGCTTGCTCCCCTACACACGGCTTATCGTTAGTAGGTAGACAAGATATATCAATACACATCATATTTGTCATTTGATTAAATACGACTAAGGTACCTAGACGATCATTTAAAAATATTAAAATATAGTTTGACACCCAATTAAGTTAGTTTGTTCCGGTGGAAGTTGAAGCTAGCAAAGGAGCTATTTCCACATCCGCTAGTCCAAACATCAGGAGGGAAGACAACTCTGCTCGGATTTTACCAAATAACTGTAGCTAACTATTTCAGCTATAAGACACAGCAACCTAAATATCAACACACTTCTAACTTAAAGCCTATTCATTCTGAAGTGACAATAAAAAGCTAGCTAGCGGTTGACTTAACTTAACGTTACTGTTGCTAATCGTGTTTACCACTCTGCTAGCTGTTTGCAATCCTGTGTTTAACGTTACGTTAGCTATAGCTACAACCATTTTATCTGAACGTGGTATACTTGCCTCTCAATGAAGGTGTCCAAAAACTATCTATTATTTACGTTGGTTTCTTGTATACGTTAGCCTAATGTAACTGTTTTGTAACTTCTTCGCCAAAAAAAATCATTTGTGTTTTTTTAATTATTTGTGGATCCAAGATGGCGGCAACATGACAAACGTAAAGTGTGAGCCAGGCAGATAATAGGTGTTCCGGTTGGACTTTCCAAAATAAAGCAAACACTGAACGCGAAACAGCATTTGTTTTTTTGGGTGCGGGGGGCAATGCAGTATATAATACTAAGAAACTTTGTATCTAGTAAAATTAAAGTTTTATTTTTGTCTAATGCTCCTCACAGGATAAACATATAATGTCACGGCAAGAGGGGATGGAGGGCCATGATGTGTTTCTAAGAAGGAAGTTTATTTTGAAAGTAAAATGCGGTTTCAGTTTTGTAGTTTGTATTTAACTTCAGTCGATGTAAGAAGACTGCAGCAGAAAAACGATGTTTAGGAAAATATGAATTGTTTTCAGTAAACTTTTTTTGTATTGTGAAATTAATAAGAACATTTTTACTGACCATTATCTTGATTCAATAAACATGCTGATTGTAAAAGTATTCAGTGTCAAGATTTTAAGGACCTGAGAATAGTCTAAAATGTGCCACAGGGGTCAAGGATAGCATACATCTTTGGTTCATTATTCCAGATTACAGTGTTATATTATGGATCGTTTCACAGCCCCAACAGCAAAAAAAAAGCAGACAAGCTCAACAATTTAAGCACATTTAGCAATATGAAAAATGTTAATAAAAGCAATTAATTATATATTTTAACAAATTAAAAGCCCCAATTGTATTAGCGTAATAGAGGTTAAACCAATTATTAGACTTATAAAGATACAGGTTGATAACATCCATAAAATAAACCATTACAGACAGTGTATTTGTTTTGGTGGTATTACAATACTTATCAATTGTTCACACAATACAGTAGTAAACTGAGAATGACTTTGTAACTGCGCTGATGGTGATTCAGCACTGCATAAACAATATTTGATTATTCATGAATCTTCATCTTTCATTTCTTTTCAAGTGTTGAAATTTAAGAAAATAACTATCACCAAATTAACTAAAACATGGACAAAAAGGAATTTATTCAAGTTGCACCTAACTGCTGCTATATTAACACACATTTGCAATATTTATTTATTTAATATTAGTACTTAATCATTTCATTTTATCACTGTGCAATATTATTTATTAATTGTTAACACTTATCTACGTTTACACAATGTGTATTCAAAGCTAATTTATATATGTATACAGTTGCTCTCCGGACTCAGGGCTGTGCGCCAGCACACACCGCCCCTCTCTTTTTTCTCTGCACGACCTACACTTTATATCTTTGACTTTATATTTTTGATTTTTGATATTTTATATTGTTATCTTATATTTTTATATTTTTTGTGTCAACGCTGTAAAGGGATTGCTTTAATCTCGTTGCACAAGTACAGTGTACTTGTGTAAAATGACAATAAACGGCATTCTATTCTATTCTATCCCTGTATTCAATCCCTGACCATTGCACATTTAGTATATATACTGTTGCCTTGTGCACATATTCATATTTTGCACACCCTGCACAAAACTGTCGGTATGCAGCCTTTAATGTAATATTTCTATTCTATATTTGTCTTTATATTTGTTGCAGGACTTTGCACTATTGTTTGTTTATTTAATTATTTTCATAAGTTTATTAACATTAAATTTACATAAAAACACACAATTTAAAAAAAAAAACTGATTTTGACGACATTTCCCACAATCCCACGCGGCGGGAGCTGGCTAGGAGCTTACGTCACGTGTTCTCCCAGCTTCCGGTTGAAGTGTAAATGGATACATGACACAGTTGTTCGGAGGAAAAAGCTAATTTTCTTCTTTTTGATAACCTTTGACATCCACAAAACTACCGACGTGGGTTTGACATTGTAACGGCCGACAGTCCCGTTAGACTCGGCCACGATGGAGGCGGTCCCCCGAATGCCGATGATCTGGCTTGATCTGAAGGAGGCTGGGGAGTTCCAGTTCAGTCCGTGCGTCAGGCAGGTGAGCTGGGTTGGGAATGGAGCAACAGGGCTGAACTCGAAAGTCAACCAAACAAAGATAATGGACGAGCGGATAACCCAACCAAAAAGCTAACATTAGACCCCGTTCAAAACAGTTAGGATGGGATAATCTATTTTAGACCTTAGCTAGCTTTCTGATTCTGGCAAATCGCCCTGACCACCGCCTTTGTTTGCTAACGTTAGCTTCATGCTAGCTAATAATAAACAAGCAGCTCGAGTCGAAGTTCATAATTAGCCCTCGAGTTAGTGGCTAACTATCGTTACTTGTGAATAAACCGCGTTAAAGGCAGAAGGACACAGTACCTTTTATTGTTACAATAACGAGCCTGGCTTGTCACGGCCCAGCCAGACTACCGACTTAGAAAATAATAAACAGTGACCTCATTGTCACATGCACCTAACCACAGCAGGTACGTCGGAAATGTAGAGTCCCTGCCGAAGGAAGGAAGACATGTTAAACCAATAGCCCGTCTAGGCATTAGGCACTGATACTATGTATTGTATTTGCATGTAACTCTTTACAGTATAGTACTATGAATATAGTATACACTAAGTTACAGCTGTTACAATACCTTTCTGACCCAAATCAGTTAAAGCTGGTGATTAAAAATGCAAACTGTGAATACAAAAAAATGACATCAAGAATACACAGAACAAGGAAAAATGAACTGAACACAGAAGGTAAAAGGAGATATGGGTCTCGGACATAGACCGTTAATATTAATATTATTCAATAATATACAGTCAATGGTCTTGGATGATGTTTTAGATTTCATGACTTAACTCAGGGCTTTTAAATCAGTTGTTTTTGTTCTTATTGGAAGTGTTTGAAAGATAATTATAGGCTCGTCATGTTACAAATTGTTATTGTCATATGTATAGCCTCTTGTTGCCTACCTAATTTGAATTTGTTCACTTTATACCCTGTTGCTTGCATTGTTGTATATCTTTCTGATTCTGTGTTGTGCTGAGTTCTGCTTTGTGTTGTTGTGTTTTAGTTTCTGTGATGTCCTGTGTTAAGATTTGTTTTGCTTGTTTTGTCTTTTTGTTTCTTTGTATTTTAAAAACTTCTTTTTTTAACATCGAGGGTAGGGGACTACATATGAAAAATAGCCTTTTGGCTAATTCTGATGTTTTATTAATTTGCACTGTCCTCTTTCGTAAAATAAACTGAACTACAAGGAAAAAAAGGCCGATCATTATTGTGTTTTACTCTCATCTTTATCTGGTAAGCCATTTTCCAGCACCTTCCTGGTGCAGATAAACTAACAGATCTTTGCCCTCATAAATACTGTAACTCCTTTCTGTTATACTCTGGTTAGATATTTTGCAAATGACTGCCAACACCTTCATTTAGCTATACTTTCTTGTCTTGTGTGATCGGCCGTACTCTCTGAACAAATTAAATAAACGAGAGTCTTTTAGGACCAGGCTAATGTCTGCCTGTATTGTTTCTGTGTCATGGTGGATCTATCCAGGACGCCTGTGACTGTCCTGCTTCCATGATTTCATTAGAAACAAAAACCAGAACCACTGGTAAAATAGCGAGCATGTCTGCAGGGTTGTTCACCTCCTGACCTGTCGTTAAGTGGCTTGCTGCTTATAACTGTGGCTCAATGGGGACAGGGAAAGTCTTGGCAAAGCATGATGGAAGAACTCCAAAGCCTATAGAAGAGTTTAAAATCTTGTTTTTTTAGGATGAGGATTTTAAGATTAGTACATTGAGGAACAAGTTGCAGTCAAAAGACATTTGAAGTGAATGTTAAAAACATGTATTTAAACAGTTAAACAGTTATCCTGCATGTCCGATTTTATTGAATGTGATTCTATTGTTGAAGCCAAAGCCCTAAAACCGTATTCCAGGCTGGAAGTCAAAACCTCAACGACTTTTGTAAGCAAGTACGGACACTGTTTTTATTTTCAAATGTGCCACTTTGACCTACCTGTTCTGTCTCTCTTGTTTTCCAGTTCATCTTGAAGAATTATGGGGAGAATCCAGACACCTACAACGAACAGCTGAAGAAACTGGAGACACTGCGGCAGGTGGGTACTGTGTGAAACGGCTCCAGACACAGCAGAATCAGAGCAGAAACATCCACTCTGACTCCATCTGTCATTATATGGGTTCCTTTTAGAACTGCTGATGAACCAAATGAAACGTATTCAGTTGTCTACCACGAATTCCATTTTAATACAGAAAAAAAAAAACACAAGAGCTCCTTGGTTACAGCCTCGGTTCATTCCTATGTAAGACCACTACAAAAAAAAAAAAAAAATACTATTTCAGAAGAAGGTTGCCGCAGCCTGCTATGATTTAATCTTCTCAAAGATTTAGATAAACAGCACAAAGACAATATGGAGCTCGCTGGAAAGTAGTGATTCTTTTATAAAATGTTACTTGGCAGTGCCTGGTTTCTCTTTGTGTTGCCATCGGTCCGCTACTTGATGGTTAGGTAAATTGTTAGTTGAGATGATGTGGTACTATAGTTTTCCTTGTGGAGCCTTCTGGAGGACTTGGTTGGGTCATGTGCAGCAACACACCCAGTTATTTGTCCTTTTTGTGGCAAAATGAAATCTCTCTCTCTGCCATATCTGCAGATCTTTTGCAGAGATTCCACATAAGATGGAAGGAAACCTATATCCCGTGCTTTACAACTACTGAACCCACTCTAAAATAAGTGGAGTTGGAGCTCATCGTGATGAGAATTTTCTTCTGAATGTGTGTGCGGTTTTTTGTTGTTGTTACTTTCCATGGGGGAATTCTAATGGCAGATGAGTGGAGTGAAATGCTCAATCTTACCACTAAGTGATATCTGCTGTGTTTTTCCACTTAGTACTGATGTGTGTGTGCCAGGTTGCACATCCATCCCTGATCTGATCCCAGTCAGCATTCAAGTCCAAATAACACCTAAAAATGAGCTCTTTGGAAACGCCACCAAGTTTCTGAAAATCGGAAACTTGTGGGATTATATGATGTAGTGGGATCACAGTTTTTTTTTTTTTGACAGGACAGCTGAAGACATGAAAAGGTAGAGAGAGGTTGGAGTTTAACGCTGGCCCGCTGCGTTGAGGAGTAAATACATATGGGCGCCCTCTAGGGCCGGGCGATATGGAGAAAATCAAATATCATGATATTTGTATACAAATACCTCAATATTGATACTGCTACGATATCGTAGTGTTGACTATTTGTGCTTTCACAAAATATTTACACATTGGCCTTTTAAAAAAAATTATCATCAGTAATGTGGATATAATGACTAAGTGGGTAAAGGCAAATAATAGAACAGCTAGAACAGTGTGGTAAGTTCAGAAAATGACAACTTTACTGTAATGCAGCCTTTAAAACCAGGAAAAAACATCACTTATGCCATATTACAATATCCAAAATCTGAGACGATATCTACTCTCCTATCACATATCGAAATATTGCCCAACTCTAGCGCCCAGTCCACCAACTGAGGTATCCGGGCACCCAGGTCCCAGTGTGTTTCATACACAGTATTTGTGTCTGTTCCACAGAGTGCGGTAAATGTGACAAGGGATTTTGAGGGATGCAGCACGCTGAGGAAGTACTTTGGCCAGCTGCATTACCTCCAGAGCCGAGTGCCCATGGGACCGGGCCAGGAGGCTTCTGTTCCCATCTCATGGTAGTAACACACACACATACACAGACACGCACACGCACACACACAGACAGATAGATGGAAGCCCTATCAGCTAGTGGTCGGAACTTATTTTAGTGTCCTTTTAGATAAAAATGTCAGCTCACTGGCCTGGATCCTTATGTAAAGGAGTGGACAGAATAACAGGAACACTGTACAAAACATTTGAATGCATGCAGTGGTCCCATTCCGTTACAAATAATTCCGAGTAGTTATAGGGACTTTAGCTTTTTCACCGTATCCCCCAGGGTTAGATAAGGTAACCAAGGCATTTTTACAAAAAATGTTAGAGGCCATGGTAGAACTTCAGACTTTACCACAAAGTAATGAAATACGTGTGGCAGGGCGCCTTTCAAACATTTCCGTTTGTATGATTTCTTGAGCAAATGATTTGTAAGATAGCATATAACTTGTATGTCTGCTTTTGTAGTTGTATAATTTTTCAGATGAATTGTACTGTTCCACAAAATTAAATCAAATATACACACGTATACACACTCAACTCCATTGTATTTTGATTGTATGCTCTGTAATATACCTTCTTCTATCTTTGTGTGCAGGACAGAAATCTTCTCTGGAAAAACAGTCACCCACGATGACATCAGCTATGAGCAAGCCTGCATTCTCTACAATCTTGGTGAGTTATGTCACGTTGAGCAATTTATAGGCTTGTTTTAAAGTAAGAACCTGGGTCGAAACTTTGGAATTTGAACTTTATTACTTTTGCGGGACTGTAAAATTCTACAATGTTCTGTGTAAAATACTTAAAAGTAAAAGTCCAAAAAAGGAAATTCTTATTCACCAAACTATACGTTATGGACAGCACACTTACAGGAAAACTTAAGTACAAACATAACAGGCTGACATAAATTACACAAAAGTAAACAGATATTAAATTATTTTATAATTTTTTGGTCAAAAGCCCTTGAACGTAGCTCAAACAGGCTAAAACCATTACGTTTTTCTATATATGATTTCAGTTCTTGTAGCATAGATTTCACAATTTCAGTAGTAATTGTCTCCTTTTGAAATGGAACCCTTCTTTAGTTGCATTTCACCTGCTGTTTATTTTCTGGATTAATCAATTGTTCAATTAAACCTCACAAAACAGTGAAAGGTGCCAAAGGTTAAGTTCTAAAGTAGGTGCAGTACTGATTGACTGCACCTCAGATGATAATAGAAAAAAAAAAAATCTGGGTTGGAAGCACTTATTTGGAAGTCAATTTGGATAAAAGCGTTAGCTAAATAACATGAAGTAGTAGTAGTAGTAGTTGGTAATTTTCTCCCTGTGGAGCATTTGGGTTTGCGGCACAGTTGCTAGGCACTTCATGACAAGACATCAGACATACAGTATGAAATAAAGAAATAGTCCCTCTATCAGACACCGGGCTCTATTTAACTATCCAAGCGCACGGCGTCAAGCGCATGGCACAGGCTTGTCCAAATCCACTTTTGCTAGTTTGACGGCGATTGTTCAAGGGGGCGTGCTTAGTGTCTTAATTAATAGGTGTGTTAACATGCAATAAACCAATCAGAGTCGCATCTCCCATTCCCTTTAAATTCCAGACACGTTTGTTTCTTGGCGCAAATAAGAATGAAATGCTCCGTTGTTGACTTTAGACCAGGTTTTTGTTGATCAATGTAGCATTTCATTCTTAATTAAACGACGAAAACAACTCCTTCCTGTTGCCTCAAGATAGCAATATGCCAAGAATGCACCTGAACACACCTCCCTGTAGGACCAGCACTCCCATGGGCACACAGATGAGCACAGGTGCATTTGCTATTTTAACAACGTGGACGCTGGTCAGGAAATTGACAACTACGTCTGTCTTAAACTAGCAGAAACACTTGCGTCATCCTTTGTGCAAGTTTTTTTTAATGAACAGTCCCTAAACAGATTTTTCTTTCTCTCAACTGTGCTGCATCAGACCACAAAAGCTCACTGAGATAACATTTTAAGGAAATCAAAAACTAACCTACTTTAATTAAAGCTGCAGAGAAATGCTGATCTTAGTCAACATGTGTGCCAAGCTGGCACACCTTCGCCTACTTCCAAGTGGCATGGAAAAGGAAAAAGATTTTTATTTTATTTTGTATAGTATTTTCTGACTTTTCTCAGTGTAAAGCCTCACTGAATCTGTCTGTTGATTCTCCGTAGGGGCTTTGCACTCTATGTTGGGAGCCATGGATAACAGGGTGTCTGAGGAGGTAAGAGAGACAAACACACACACACACACACACACACACACAGACACACACACACACACACACACACACACACACACCCACACACACACACTGTAGCATCCCATTTGAAGGCTGGGATGTCTCTGCACCTTGACACGAATTTAGCTTTTAACAAATGATGCACAAACTTGTATACACACACAGTCCCACCGACTCTCTGCTCTCTGTCCAGGGGATGAAGGTGTCGTGTACACACTTCCAGTGCTCGGCGGGGGCGTTCTCCTACCTGAGAGACCATTTCAGCCACAACTTCAGCGTGGACATGAGCCACCAGATTCTTAACCTCAACATCAACCTCATGCTGGTAGGTTACACATATGCTAATAACACCCAAACCACGCATGTAGACAAATGTGTCATCAACCCGTGTCTGTCTCCCAGGGCCAGGCTCAGGAGTGTCTTCTGGAGAAGTCAATGTTGGACAACAGGAAGAGTTTCCTGGTTGCTCGCATCAGCGCTCAGGTCGACTTCTTACCATTAGCTATTAATTACATTTAATTACACAATGTCATGTCCATCAATTATTACACTATTGGAGGTTAATAGCTGGATGTGGTGCTGCAGGTGGTGGATTACTATAAAGAGGCCTGCAGGGCGCTGGAGAACTCAGAGACGGCGTCTATGCTGGGAAAGATTCAGAAAGACTGGAAGAAACTGGTTCAGATGAAGATCTACTACTTTGCTTCTATTGCACATGTAAGTCTATTGTGAGTGAGAGTGTGAAAGTGTGTATGTGTGTGGCAATTTAGTGCATGTATAAACATGTCTGTGTGTTGGCATTTGATTAGTTTGTTTCCCTCTAAACAGCTTCATATGGGAAAACAGGCCGAGGAGCAGCAGAAGTACGGCGAGCGGGTAGGCTCAAATTTCACATTAAAGATTTAGTTTTTCCCGTTCATTGTCAGGGTGCTGTGGCTTTGATACTGTTGGTCACTGCATTGTTCAAGACTGAAACTGCAGGCATTTACAAAAGAATCAATGCATACTCAACCAGTATTTGCAATATTTGTAAAGGTTTTGCAAGTAACTTTAAAAAAAAAAAGATTGCGAGAAAAGCTGAAAGAAAGCTTGCATATTTTCCGACAGCTTTCCATGTGAAAATAATGAAATTCTTAACCACTTCAATTAGCCAATGTCAAATATAAATCAAGCCTCTTCTCTGTGACTACGATGGGATGGACCTTTTTTTCTTCTCAGGCGGCTTTTGCTCCCTGGCTGTGAATTTTGCTTAAGAAGTCCACATTTTTATCATAAAGAAACAAAGAAATACTCAGAAATTCTAGCTCTTATTATTATTACTATTATTATAAAGAGGTTATTTTTGGTCAACCTATCTAAGCTATGTGTTTACTGTTGTAGTCATAGTAAGCTGCTTTTCCCTCTGCTACATGTCTCAACTCTTTCTTACTCCAGTTTTCCACTCCCCTGCATTTATTTCTGTTGCTTACTTAAATGTTCTGTTTCCACCAGTTGGCGTACCTGCAGAGCTCCTTGGACAAACTCAGTGAAGCCATTAAGCTGGCCAAGGTAGAATGGCATTGTCCTCCCAGCAACATGTGATCAGATCTTTTTTGTGTCAGAGCAACGTGTCTTTTAGTTTTGTAAAACAACGCAAACACTTACACACCAACTCTCCTTTGTCTTGGTACAACCAGGGTCAACCCGACAGTGTGCAGGATGCCTTGAGATTCACAATGGATGTTATTGGGGGAAAGTGAGCAATAAGTCTTGTGTCTCAATTTTGATATTTTCATGTAGTTTCACTGCCGTCCTTCTTTTGATCAAAACCTGTAGAAATGTATGTTAAGATGTTGTCTTTTCATCCACAGGTTTAATTCAGCAAAAAAGGACAATGACTTCATCTATCATGAGACTGTTCCTTCTCTGGAGACTCTGGCCTCAGTTAAAGGTAACAGGAAGTAGCTTCAATGTGTTCACTCTCTTACATGCACACAGCGCCTTTATCACTGTGTGCATGCAAAGCTGCATTTGCATATAGATGTATTTTGTTGAATGTATGTATGCAGAGTAATATGAACAGCCCGCTGTGTGTCTTAGACTGTGTTTAACTGGGTGTGCCAGTGTATGGGACTCAGCAGGTTGCTTGTTACATTACTTTATAGGTTATAACGTAATTCTATAGCTTCTGCTGTAGTTGTTTTGCAGTTGATGAGATTTATTCTTGTCTTCTGTTGATCTATTTTATTTAACATTACATGTATGTGTTACTGTGCCAGTAAAAGCAGATACTCTGTGCCCTTCTAGGTGCCCCACTGGTGAAAGCGCTACCAGTCAACCCCACAGACCCGAGCGTTACTGGACCAGACCTGTTTGCCAAGTTGGTTCCCATGGCTGCCCATGAAGCTTCTTCACTGTACAGGTAGGCACCTCCAGTGGATGCTAAGTTAAAGATGAAAAAGAGTGTGTTTAGTCCGTCTAAAAAAAGCTTACTAATGTCTGTGGTTATGTGTCTGTTTTTCCAGTGAGGAGAAGGCCAAGCTGCTGAGGGACGTCATGATCAAGATTGAGAGCAAGAATGAAACTCTAGAGTGAGTGAGTGAGTGAGTGAGTGAGTGAGTGAGTGAGTGAGTGACATGGATGGACTGAGAATTGTCAGAAAGAATGATTTTAAATAAGAAACATGTATTGCTACCAGTTTAAGTGCATTCCATAAAGTGATTGGGTGTAGTCTTGTATTTGTCATTTTTGTATGTGTTCTCTATTCAAATTAACTAAAAATCCCAACACCCTCAGTTAATTCCTAAAATCCAAATCCAAAGATCAAGTCTTATAAGAATCTATCATTTTTAAGAATGTTGGTACCTTTCATCGCCATTCCATACTCTGAACTTGATAACTGGAAGTAATAGTGATTTACTGAAAGGAATAGATTTAATTTTTTTTTACTACTTACTGTGTCAGTATGAGCTGACTCTCTGGTCTCCTACTGCAGGCAGTTCATGGACTCTCTGGGCTTGGAGCCGGAGTCGGTGGACAACTTGGACATGTACAGCCACATCCCTCCGGTCCTGATGGAGAAGTGTGCTGCTCTCAGTGTCCGGCCCGACACTGTCAAGAGTCTCATCCAGTCTATGCAGGGTCAGTCAACCCACACACATCCATGCGATTAGTGGCAACAGACGCGCACACAAACACCAGACTACTAATACACATTTGACTACTAATTTTAAGCAATGCCTATTAATTCACATGTTGACTACAAAAAGTCCTGATTTATTATATAATTGTCTCTGATTAGCTCAAAAAAAAATACAAGCAGGCCGCATGATAAATAAATGATGGCTGTCACATTCCTTGGCTCTGTAGGGCTCTCCGGTGTCTTCACCGATGTGGAGTCTTCGCTCAGGGAGATCAGAGACGTCCTAGAGGCAGACGAGGCCGGCCTGCGAGCCCTCCGGGAGGCTGGCGGCCCTGCTGCAAGCGAGGTGCACCCACTGGCGCAGGCCCAGGCTCTGGCTGAGATCCGCAGGGACCTGGAGAAGTACATGGAAGCCCATGAGAAGGCCAGTTTTACCAACACGGAGCTCCACCGGGCCATGAACCTGCACATCAGCAACCTGCGTCTGCTGGGTGGGCCACTGGAAAGTCTGAAAGAGGCCCTTCCCCGACCCCAGCTCAGCGAAGGTGAGGGGGTGTTTGGTGGTGAGGGTTTGAGTATGTGTGTGTAATTTAGCACAATGTGTTTATCGTAGCCTAAAGCTGGATTTATGCTTCTGCAAAGGCTCCACGCAGAGTTTTGCCGTAGCTTACGCAAATGGACTGAAGTTTATACCTAAATTGTAGTGTGTGTCGATCTCTTTAAGAGAACAGGAGGGCCGCGTATGTGTGGGTGGGGAGTGTGTGTTAGAGCGAGTGAGAGAGTGACGGTGATTAGCGTCGGAGCTGGAGGCATACTGGGAGGAACAAAGTGGCCCAATCCCAAAGTCCGGACTCACAGACTCACTGACTTTGGTGGGCTGTCTCGCAAAATGCGTAAGGGCTAAAGGTTTTCCCAATGTCGAATTTCAAAGGGTGTGAGGGTTTGAGGAAACACTTACCAAGCTCTTTCCGTCCCAATCCCATTCATACCTATCTGAGCCCATGTGGCCTTAAACACTCACTCACTTAGCACCTGAAATCAATTAAGTCTGTGAGTCTTTAGTCTTCAGGGCTCACTTTGGGATTAACCCAGTGTCTTCCCTGTGCTTTCTGACCAAATGTATAAAAAAACAATATTGTGTTATAATTCACCAGCTCACATGTCATCAAATTGTGCGTTTTGTCAGACCAACACTTTAAAACCTAAAGATATCACATTTGAGAAGCAACAAAATCCTCACAAGTGAGAAGCTGTAATGTTGGCAAATGGCATTTCTGCTTGAAAAATAATTAAAACAATAAAGGGATTATCAAAATTGGGAAACCTTTAAGTGTTCAAGAGCTGAAAAGGTGCTGCCTAAACAAAAGGCAATAAATGTCCCGCTGTTGCATATCACAGAAGATTACATGAGCCTTAGATCCGAGGTACATGCCAGCCCAGGGTCTCTGGCGTAGGCATTAGACCCCTCCTTACATCAACACCTGTGAATCTTCTGTGTGTGTTTGAATAAAGGGACAGAGCTGCAGAGAAATTGTTGAAGTTTCCACTAGAGCTGCGCTGCGGAAAGGCTGCTCTCGTGGTAGCTTCCCTTTTGCAACTGTCAATTAACTGCTCATTTGCCTTCTGAGTCTCGTTTTCTTGCTTGACCGTCATTATTTAGTAAGGTAAAGTGTTATGAACCTGACAGTTTAATTGTAAAGGGAAGCAGTGTCTGCTACACTGTGTTGTGAAAAATGGGTCCAGTATGTTGCTTATTTTATGGCTTAAGATATTATCTCAATGTAAGTAAAACTTTATTTAGTAAAAATCACTTTTTAAAACAATGATTACAAAATACTTAACAATTGCAAAGATGACACTTCTATGAGATTTAAAATGCTAAACAGATGTTTTAAATGTATCTGAAGTATCAGTCATGCTGAATTCTATCTTCTAATGTTATCTTATGTGTGTGTGTGTGTACATTTATGCAGAGGAAGTAGCAGGGCTGCAGTGTATGAAGCGGATCCTGGGGAAGGTGCAAGAAATGAGGGAACAGAGAGGCTGTTTGGAGAAACAGCTCCGCGACCTAATCCAGCAGGACGACATCACCTCCACCCTAGTCACCACAGAAAGGGCAGACATGAAGGTATAACGTAAAGTCCACACAAAACATGCAGATTGGTAGCCTGACAAGCCAGGCTCACATCCAGATGTTGGGTCTGGGAACCCATTGGCAGGGCTCAATCCTAGTGGCGAGATAAACGGCTGTCTTTCAGATTCCATCTGCACGCTATAGGATAGCGCTACAACCAACCAGAGCAACGCTGGTTGATAGATCAAACTTTTGCCGGCAAAACTCTGAACATGTATTCCTTTTTTAAGAATGACTTCGGTGCTTAACTCCAAGTCTTCCAGAGTTGCGGCCAAAGCCGATTTTGAAAGGCCGCTGCAGCCATCTTCTTTGTTTTCAAGTAGTAGGGAATTCACGCAGAACCGTCGCAACTATACACAATGTTATTGGCCTGACCACATTTTGGTTTTTCCAGCTTGCAAGCCAACTAGAGTTGCTAGACTGACCCGGGCTGCAAATTACTTTTAGTGCAGCTAGGGTGCATCTAGATCTCTAGGCTAACAGAATGGGACTTCCAGTAAGAGTGCATGTTTAAATTGCACCAGTCAGTGGGTTTTGTAATATCTTGTGGCATTTGTTTAGTACACAATCTCTCTTTAGTATTCTATGTGAGACCAACCTGTGTCCTTTTAAGTTGGATAGATGAGCACATACGATGCTGGGTCCAAACTATTCAAATGATAGCCAGACAGATTCTGCTAAGAGTAGGGAGGAATGAAGTGGTACTTTCAATCTTAGAATGGGCTTGTGAGATGGCTGGAGTGGCAGCATTTGAAAGATTGTCATACAAAGGGTTTGCAAAATTAAGCGTTTACACCAAAATAATAGGGGAAGTCAATTTTGTTACTGCAATGAATATTATTATTTCATCTTGAACTACATTTTGTATAGGGTGGAGGTGATGGTGATTGTGGGATTTAGACAGGGAAGTGATGTATTAATGTTTAAAAAAATTAAAAATAAAAATAAAGAAATGTAGGGATCGACCGATGCTGTATAACCAATATTTGCAACCCACGTGCAATGAAAATTAAAATCTAAATCAAAATTAAGATTTTGTAATGTTACAAACTCCAACCCACAACTTTGTTTGGATGATTTAAGCATTTTATAATTAAGAAACTTTCAACATAATACACAGTAATAGATAGTCAAATGGTGTTGTGGGCGGGACATCAAGTCAGACTCAGTGGTGAGTGAAACCGAGGCAGAGGGACAGGCACAGAGGTGCAGCCAAGCCAAAGTAGAACAGATAAAATACTAATATAATATTGCAAATAAAACACTGATACAGATCTTGCTTTTGCTTGTTTTGGCAAACTGCCAGAAATATACCCTGGTCTTCTATCCCTAAAAAAATGTTAATCAAAAAAAATAAACTTACCTGTGTCCTTCCAGCGTATATTTGAGGAGCAGCTGAAGAAGTACGAGCAGGTGAAGGTGTATATTGACCAGAATCTGGCGGCTCAAGAGAACATCCTGAAGGCCCTTACCGAGGCCAACGTCCAGTACGCCTCGGTCCGTAAAGGCCTGAGTCTGACTGAACAGCAGTGGAACAGCACTGTGCAGGGACTGGTGGGCTCGTATGAAGCCTATGAGGACCTGATGAAGAAGTCTCAAGAGGGGAAGGAGTTCTACGACGATCTGGAGGCCAAAGCATCACGTTTGCTGGAAAGATCGAAGTCTCTATGCCAGACCAGGGCAGAGGATAGGAAGCCCGCCTTGGAAAAGTAAGGCAGACTTTGAAACAAACAGGTTTTATTACCAGGAGTGGGACTTTTAAATGTTTTAAATAAAGAAACAAACTGTATTTTTGATTTACGATGGATTACTGTCATAATATGAGCTGCAAAGATTTATCGATTAGTTGTCAACTATTAAAATAACCACCATGTATTTAGGTAATTTAGGTAAAAATCCTCTTAAATGGGCATATTTTTCTAATTTCTTCACTTTTCTGTGACAGTAAACTACTATATTTGAGCTGTTGAGGAAACAATACATTTGATGACGTCATCTTGGGCTTTGAAACACACTGATCAACATTTTCCACCATTTTATAGTTCAAACAACTAATCGATTAAAAGATGAAAAAGAAATCAACAGATTAATCGAGAATGAAAACACCGCTAATGGGTTAGTTTCAGTGCTAGTCACAGTGATGCTCTGGCGCTGATTAGACTCTTCTGTACTTTTTTCTGTAAATGTAATCTAAAAGGTTTTTGTTGCACAATTGGCTTAATCACAAAGTGAAACTTACAAAACATTTTTCTATTTCACAATGTTGACCCCCAGATAGACAAAGCAATTTAAGGAAAAATGTGGGCTCATGGCAGCTGAGACACCATTGATATTATTTAACTTCTTTAAAATCCTGAATTTCACATTGTACCCTTGCTCTCTGTTTGTCTCCTCCTCAGAGAGACCCAGAAGAAGCCCCCAGCACGGCCTACAGCAGCCAAGCCCTCCTTAAATACAAAGGCTTCAGATGTCGATTCTGCCTGCTCTAGCCTGGATGATCCGGAGTTGGCCGAGCTTAGTGCAGCCATCCTGGCCTTGGGGGGTGACCTACCTGAGGAGCTCCGTAGCCTACCGCCAGACATTCCTTCCTTTTCCAACACTGCAGCTCGTCTCCCTGGGCATGAAGCCTTCATGCATCCTTCTGCCAACCTAGGCGGCAGCAGCTCTCTGCCTTGGCCTGGTGCTCAAGCTGCTGGTCTTCATCGCTTCCCTGCCAACCTGCCTCCTCCAGAACTCCTGGCAAGGATTGCTCAGTTTCCTACTTCTGGGCCTCTACATGGCCCTATGCCACGTGGACCCCTTCCTCAAATGACTCCACACATGCCTCCACAAATGCCAACTCAGCCAGCTGTGTCAGGTTATCGGCCACCACCCCCTCAAGACCCCCAACCTGGCCTTGTAGCCCCTGTCCCAGTTCGGCCCTCGACCACCACCGTGGATAGCATCCAGGGCCCTATACCCAGCTACGCCTCTACACCACACCACCATATCCCCCCTGCAGCCTCAACTGGCTACACTGTCCCTCCACAAATGGGGGCCTACCCTCAGTATGTGCCCCAACCAGGGATGCCCATTCAAGGCCCACCCCAACCACAGCAGCAAAAGCCGCTGCAGCCATACCCTCAGCCCACTGGGCAACCACTGTCTCAGGGGTACCAGCCTGGACCGAGGGCTGTTACTGGCCCCCACCCTCATCTCCAGGCTCAGCAAGCCTACCCACACGGATATATGCCACCTCAGCCTGGTGTTCCCCCCCATTACCAGCAGGCATTCCCAGGTCAGCTGCAGCCACAACAACAACAAAATGGCTATCAGCCCCAATCTCAGATATCCCAAGGTTACCAGAATCCACAGGGCTACTTGCCCCAGCAGCACCCTCAGATGATGCCAGGCTCCATGCCAAGGCCACCTCAGCCAGCACCTCCTGCATCTCAACCCTACCTGCCCCACCCCCACCAACATATGCCCTCTGGACTCGCTCACCAACACATGTTGCCACATCAGCAACACATCTCAATGCCCCCTAACACCCAGCAGATTCCGCACCACCCACAGATGCAGATTCCGGGTGGTCTCAGAGGACAAATGCCCCCCTCAAGTCAGCCAATGCCATCAGTCTCGCAGAACTACATGCCCCCCAGTAGCCAGCCCCTTCACCCAACCATGCATCCACAGATGTCCTCAGCCTCACAACCTCATGTGGTCCCTGGTCCTCAGGTCCACCTGCCAAGGGGCCCTATGCCACAGATGCCTCCCGGTGCACTATCCCAACAACATCACCCCCACGCCGGACAGCCTCCAATGCCCCAACAGCCCATGCGGATGCCCAGTCAACCCCAGGCTCAGCCCCCTCATTCTGGGGGAGTGTGCTACCCTGGAGGGGCTCCAATGATGCCTCAGCAGCCCCTGGCACCACAACCTGCAGCTTCCCAACAACCTCAGGCTCCCCTTCCCATGACCCATCCGCAGCCCTCTAATATGTACCCTTCAGCTCCAGGAGTGAATGTACCTGCAAGTGCCCCGCAGCAACCCACTGCCATGGGCCCACATGGTCCTCACGTTCCCCCCACTCAGCACATGATGCAGCCCTCTCCTGGAGGTCCTTCAGTGGCTCAAGCACCCAACGCTGTCCCTCCTTCTCCTTCGCCTTCCCCCTCCCCATCTCCCTCTCCAGGTCCTGCCTCTCTAAGTCTGAACCCCCAGCAAAGACCCACCCCAGCCCCCACCCCTGGAGGTACAGCTTTACCCACTCTTCCCTCTCCTTCTGCTGTCTCTCCCTCCACAACGCAGTTTCAGCGTCAGAACTCAAGCACAGATGATCTCCTCTCTTCGAGCCCCGAGAGTCAACCTGGAGGCACCAAGGCCCCCACCAATGTCCTCCAACCCACCAAAGCTGACCCACAGAATGGGGAGCGACGCAAGAAGAGTTCCCAGACAGTTCTCCTGATCCAGGGCGACCCTTACCAAACCCCAGAGCGCGTTGCCCGTCTTCATGGTGAACTTGAACGTTACAGAGCCCAGGTAGACTCCCTGGAGCACCACTCAGAGAATGAGGGTGGCCTGTCAGTGCTGGACGCCCGCTGGAAAGAGCTCCAGGACCAGCAGGAGAAGGACGCCCGCCAACTCTCAATCGCAATTGCCCGTTGCTACACCATGAAGAACCGTCACCAGGACGTCATGCCCTACGACCTCAACCGCGTTGTCTTGCAATCAGGCAAAGACGACTACATCAACGCCAGCTATGTGGAAGACTTGTCGCCATACTGCCCACGCCTTATTGCCACACAGGCTCCGCTCACCGGCACAGCGGCAGACTTCTGGCTGATGGTGTATGAGCAGAAGGTGTCAATGGTTGTGATGCTGGTTTCAGAGCAGGAGCTGGAAAAGGTACGGAGTTAAGTTTTCCCTTTGTTTAACATAAAATTGATTAAAACGACATATTGTCTGCAGCAGTAGCAAATTTAAACAGACATTTTTGTATATAATTTTTTGGAAGAGTTTTCTTCAAAAAAAAAAAAAATACAAACAAAAACGTTTCTTTTTGGAAACGACTCAAATAGAAACACCATATAAATGTAATTTCCTTATTCTTTAACTCTTGTTTAAAAATAAAAAATGTAACGTTGTTTTCTGGATCTCTTAGGGAAAGGTTGTGCGCTACTTCCCAACGGAGCGCGGTCAGCAGGTCTCTCAGGGACCAATCACACTCAGCCTGACCACGCAGAAGAGCACACCAACACACGTTGAGCGCATGATCAGCCTGCAGTACCGCGACCAAAGCCTAAAACGCACTGTCGTCCATCTCCAGTTCACCTCCTGGCCGGAGCTGTGAGTCATATATTTTTATTAACTGGTTTCTGTAGAAATGACTCGTTTCAAGGTTGTTGTTGTTGGTATTATTACTCTTACATTTATGTAATCAGAGGAGTCATCATTTCTTCATATTTCTCATCAGGGGTCTTCCTGACAGCAAGAGCAACCTGCTGCGATTCATCCAGGAGGTTCATGGACACTACTTCCACCAGAGGCCCTTACACACACCTGTCGTGGTGCACTGCAGGTGAGTGTGTGTCAGGGTGTGTTAAAAGCTCTCAATATTAAGATTGCCAAGTGATGCTTAATTCAAAGTAGCCGGTTATTCTGCAAGCTGCATTCCAGCAATACATTTCTATAGTGTCTTAATAGGGAGTGGTACAGAGACCAATTTCACAAAAGAGTAATGTTAACACGCGGAGCGTAAATGGTGACAGCGTCAAGTTTTTAAATAAGTGTTCTCCTCACAGTCCATGTAAATTGAGAATTTCAAAAGAACTTTGCAGATTCATGCCTGTGTTTTCTTTTTTTTAATTAGTGAAACATGAACGAGAAGAAATGATCTCATGTTGCAAAAATTATCAAATGTGTCCCCAATCTGTGGTATTCTCAATCGTAGGGGGCAGTGACCCAAAAGGGTTATTAAAAGGGTTAGAAGACCCCCTCAGCAAAATAAGAGTTTGGTTTTCACTTTAAATCACTACAAATGAATCCAGTTTAAAAAAAAAAAAAGCCAATAAAGAGGTTTTAGCCTCACTGCTGAAATCCAGCCTGCAGTTAATCCTTCAGTACGAGTTCCTCAGCCACCTGGTCTCAACCCTGCGATGCTGTGTTCTTTTCCCTCTTTCAAAAAAAAGCTCCCATTTTCCTGGTAAAGTACCAAAGAAACCTTTCAATTTCCAACATAGAAGTACTTTAAAGGTGCTATGACATGTTACTCTTGGAGGCTTTTTTTAGGCTTTAGTGGTCCCCTAATACCATATCTCAGTTTATTTCTGTGAATTTATTTTTTTTAATGCACATTGAGTAGTTTAAACTTAATTCTTGTGTAACACTTTTTTTTTTACCGTTTACCTTTCTCATTTTCAATAACGCTAACTTGCCCAATGTTCGACCAAGGGAAAAAAACTTCTGGGGGGAGTGTTTGGCTCGAGGTCATGGTGCAAAAGACCCTAGTGTGAAATTACTTCAAACCATTCCTTTAACCAGGAAACAATATACAAATTGTGTTGTTTTTCAGGTTTAAAAAAGACAGCACCGACACATCAGATGATCTAGTTCATGTGAACTCATCGGGGATGTGGTAAGAGTGTTTCTAATCAGCCTGTGCTCTGTCTATGTGTCTCAGCTCGGGCGTGGGACGCACCGGCGTCTTCTGTCTGCTGTACGCTGCACTGCAGGAGCTGGAGGCAGGAAACGGGATCCCAGACCTTCCAGTGCTGGTGAAGAAGATGAGACAACAGAGGAAGAACATGCTACAAGAGAAGGTCAGACACACACAACGCTGAAGCTGTTGTTGGGGCTTTGTATTTGAAAGCTGCAGTAGGCATGGTCTGACAGGTGGTAATTGTTAGGACTTGATCACAATTTTAATTCAGCGTGACATCGATAGACTGTGCACTCCTTGGTCATAAATTTTGTCCTGGTGGCTGATGGGAGATTAGAGGTTTGGTGGATGTGTTTTTTTCTGATTTCAATCTGACAAGAATAACAATTTTGTAAAAAGTAATTTCCTGTTAATACGGTGACTTCTTTGTAGCTCCACTGTGAGTTAAAAAATTAGCAGGATACATTTTAAAGGTCCGATGGCATGAAAATTTCACTTTTTTTTAACAATAATAAGAGTTCTCCCAGCCTATGGTCCCCCAGTGGCTAGAAATTGTGATAGGTGTAAACCGAGCCCTGGGTATCCTAACCTGCCTTTGAGAAAATGAATGCTCAGGTGGGCCAATCTGGAATTTTGCTCCTTATGAGGTCATAAGGGGCAAGGTTTCCTCCCCTTTCTCTGCTTTGCCCTCCCAGGGAATTTGGCCATCCCATGAGAGAGAGACATGGCTTTCAAACGAGCAAAGTCGCAGTTCAAGGCCAAACCCCCAGCCTTCACTTTGCACCCCCTCTCTCCTCCTCAAAAGCTACAGACTCAGAAATGTCACGTACTAATGAAAGCTCATTGTGGGACTGGGTCTAGTGGCTGTAATTCTGCACCAAGGCTGAATTTCGAAAAAGAGACTTCAGATACAGTATTAGGGGACCACTAAGGTCTATATAAAAGAGACTTCAGATACAGTATTAGGGGACCACTAAGGTCTATATAAAGAGACTTCAGATACAGTATTAGGGGACCACTAAGGTCTATATAAAAGAGACTTCAGATACAGTATTAGGGGACCACTGAGGTCTATGTCTATTTAAAAGAGACTTCAGATACAGTATTCGGGGACCACTAAGGTCTTTATAAAAGCATCCAAAGAGCTCCATGTCATGGGACCTTTAAATTCACAACACAAACGTTGTGCATAAAGTAGTCACTAAACCTCAGGGGTGAAAAGATTTTCGGATATAAAAAGGCTTAATTATAATTGTCTCTTTTGCGCTGTCTTGCAGCTCCATCTGAAGTTCTGCTATGAGGCCGTGTTGAAGCACGCTGAGCAGGTCCTTCAGAGACACGGGATCACTACCGCCACCTGCAGCAAGAACACCAACTCTGCAGCCACAAAGGTTTGACACTGTCAAAGTCCAAAACTCTAGTCTGGCGCGCTAGATTGTAAAATGACTAAACTGGCTTTGGAGCTTTCTGATTCACCGGCCTCGGTGCTCAGACGATGTGACCACCTTTCACTACCTAGTTTGAAAACTGACCTGATTTCTTTTGTTTTGGAACCTAACTGACCCTTAGCCTGGAAATCCAGATTTCCGTATTTAATGAGTAGCGTTACTGGATGCCAGAGTAACTCGCTGAGCAAATTCAAATTGTGCTCTCGCAAGAACTCTGGATTTCCAGGGTAACTGACCCTCGTTATCCCATAGGATAGAACTCCATTCACTCCCGTTATATTGCAGAAATCTGCAGGCAGAACTACCAGACAATAATCTCTAAACCTGGTCAAATAAAAATCTATCTGCGTGAGAATTGAGAAAGTGCATTTTTTTAGAACTCGGGATCTGACTCTTTGATGTTATTGACAACGTCTTTGAAATCAAAATGTTTTGCGTCATCAAGTTAGAATAGAATTGCTTCTCCTCTAGTGGATTGTTAAATCTCATTCCCTGGTAGGTCCAACCTGTTTAATCATTCTCACTTTAATGGTGTATTATGTCATATTTTGGATTTCTACGTGTTCTGGTCAGACGAGGTAACCCTTTTAGCTGTCAGTAGTTATTAATTATAAATATTGCATATTTATAAGTTAGATGTAAGTTGTATTATTATAAGTTAGAGGCACCTTAGTTTCTTCGTGTCTCTTCTTGTCTGAACATTTCTCTTTTCTGAACCTTTCCTCTGGTCAGCCTTACCCGAGACAGGAGTCCCAGCAAGACCTCGTCCTCGGTGGTGACATGCCTATCAGCTCCATCCAAGCCACCATCGCCAAGCTCAGCATCCGGCCGCCCAGCGCCACAGACCCGGCCATGGAGGCCTCCTATGGCCTGGAGGAGCAGGTCGGCACCATCTTAACCGGCCTCGACTCGCTGGGGGAAGTCCAGCTGCTCCCGGACCTCTATCCTCCCACTGATCCCCAGCCCCCCTCCTCTTTCAGCCCACCTCTTACCTGCCCTACCCACTCTCCACCACCACCCAATGGCCTGGACGCGGCCTCCCCCTCTACGCCCCCATCAGCCAACCACCAGCCAGCCCCAGAGGCCACGGCCAGCGTCAGCCCGCCCCCTGCTTCCTCTGCTCCGGCTCCTTCGTCGCTGGAGCTGCTGGCCGCAATGACGCCAGAGGCCTTCTCCATGGAGGGAGGGGGCAAAGGGAAGCACAGGGTGACCAAGCAGAGCTTCTTGCAGCCAGAGGAGGGTCAGGGTCTCCACGGGACTCGAGGGGAGGAAGGCGACGACCCGCTCAGCAGCCTGGACCCACTCTGGGGCCTCGGCAAGCGCTGAGATGAGTCCACGGATCGCTGCCCCTCTCTCACTTTACCACCAGGCGTTAGCGAAGGCCTCTAGCTCTTTCTAATCCTGCTTATAATAAGAAAACAAACCAAAACACTGAATCCGGAGAGTGTGAGACATTTTCTGCAGTATAGATTACCAAGACGTGCCTGGTGGCAGACGGTAGGGGTTCAGTTTTGAAGTTTGGGCTTTAGCTGTGTGATACCTGAGACACAAACACACTAGCTGCTCCTTCAATCACTGGTGGCTTCTGGGACCAGATCACTATGCACTTGTCTGTATTCCTTCTGTCGCTCTTTGCTGCTTTTCTTTGTATGTTTGGATGTTCTGCACTCCCAGCACCAGATCGGGCCAACAAACAAAATCACAGATTGCACTCCACTTTTCATAGCCCCCTTCACAGGGTGTGACGATGTTCGGCTGCTCTTCTCTGTGATTGTTTTGAACTGGAGAAATGGATGCGTGGAGTTGCAGGCAGGCCAGAAGAGCTGGGTGGAGTTATCTTAAGGACACTTGTAACTCAATCAGTGTGTGTAGCTCAGTTGTCATGGTAACACAGAGCAGCATACAAATCCGCACGTCTTAACAAGTTGATTATTTTTCTTCACTAGTAACACTGTAAATACCTTAAAGTTAGATTACTCCAAATGTCCTGGTAAACCTTCACTAATCATTCATTATTGTAAAATAATATTAAATAAATCCAGTAGACAGACAACGTTTGTGGTATCAAAGCCTCTTTATTTGAAAATTAGTACAAATTTGACGCATTTTGTGTGTTACAAAATAGTAAATTAAATAAGCTCTACTACTACAGCCTGTGTAGATTGTAGCCTGCCAATAAAGGGAGGAGACCTGGGGGTTAAATAGACTTCAATGTTAGGGTTTAGTTTGTTTTTTTGTCATTCCACAGCTCTGATTTTCCTGACAGCTGTCTAAACAGTAAGAAATGAAATGATACAGAATCTGATTTCTACTTGTTTAGGCAGCAGGCGGAGGATCAGATGTGGACCACTAAGCGTTAATTTCAGAGTTGTGCCGTTATTGTGAGGATGCAGCCACAGGACATGTTTTCTTTACCAACTCAAAGGACGAGGCTGTCACGGTCGCATCCCCAGACTCCGATAGGTATGAAACACTGACAGCCGGATGAATGGAAGCAACAGGATGAAAAGGTATGTTTGAAGCAGCAGTAACGAGCATGGTGTTCTCAAATAAATTGGGCAAAATCATATTAACTGACAAAAGTAGCTAGGTAGTGTTGGAAATGGATTGTTACAAGCACAAGTCCATATATGAAGACCAAAAACAATCAAAAGAAGCTCAAATTCAAGTGAAATTGCCACACCATCCCACTTTAAAGGAATAGCTAGACCTTTTGGGAAAAACTTTTAATTAGCTGACTGGTGACCTGTTACACGAGGAGATGCCACTCTTATATAAGATAGAAGGTAACAGCCAGCAGCAGGTAAGTTTAGCACTCAGAGCGGAAACGGGAAAACAACAAATATGGCTCAGTCACAGCACTTGTTAAGGTAGCTATAGCTAGCTAACTAACTAATTAACACATCCTATAAGATGAAATGCACTTGTTACAGCAGCTCACTAGTGAGTTAAAAAAAAAAAGCAAAGGAAAGAAGTGATGTCTTGTTGGTTAAAAAAACCGAGATTTAACAAAAGTGTTAATTAGTTAGTAAGCTAGTGAGCTTTGAAGTCGGTAAATTTGCTTAGCATCTTTCCCTGTTTCTAGTCTGTGTAACCTAGCTAGATAGCTAGCTAACTTTAGCTAAACCGAGCTATCGATGTTCCTATCCAAATCTCCCTGCCAGAAAGCTAAACACGGTAAGTAGATTTGCCAAAACGTCCAACTTTTACTTTAAATCAAGTTCACATTGCTAGAAAACACAAGTAAAACAAACAAAAAACTACCGTACACATTTTCCGTTTCTAAAGCCTTCTCGACTACCATTTTACAACAGAAAACAAACGAAAAAATGAACAGACTACAATGCCAAGTAGGTCACAAGTCTGGTTTCTGTGGCAGTCCTAAGTAAGTGATGCCACTGAAAACCACCATTTCCATATGCTTTTTTTGTGCAGAGTGGAAACCACTTAAGGAATATTTGAACAGAACCATACCAGTGTATTCTTTGGCTCTACCCACTAAATTTTAAACCAACCAATTTTTTTTTATATCAGTGTTTTGAAGCATAAATAAATAGAATCTGCTCTGTTCATGTGCAACTTTTCAATCAAACAGATACCAAGCGCAAAGCATTTCTACAAGCATACAAATATATATACAGATCTTAAATCAATAT
>NC_048412.1:26106604-26109480 GCF_013103735.1 Etheostoma cragini | reverse complement strand
TATATATATATATATACACACACACATCTTAAAGCAATCACAATAAGCGGCATTAATTGCTTCACCTTGCATTGTTGTCACCTATGTGAGTACTTGGCTTAGAGTACACAATAAGCAAATTGTCTAAAAGACAAATACCTGCTGCTTATTGGAATCGTTTGGAGTACTTTATATAATGTGAAATTAAATGTTTTATGCCTCATTAAGCTGTATGATTAATCAAAACTTTGCACAGTACCAGTAGATAAATGATTGTGGGAGCACAGAAACAGTGTACATATTCTATTTCTTTCTGCCTTGATGTTTCAAGTGTGGTCCAGCACCTGTCGAAATAAAACTCCATGACTTTATTTAGCAAAAGTGAGATTTGTCTTTTTGAGCACAAATCTTTAAAATGAAACATTTTCTAATGGCTGAAAAGGAATTAATCACAATGATGTAAACTGTTAATTGAAGACTCTGCTTATATATTGGTATGTATTATAAGCTTAAATATTGGCATAAAACAGCCATGTTTTAAAAAGAGACCCCACGTCTAAATGATAGGTGCTGTGGCATCTACTATCTATATATTTAATGCCTTTCTTCAAACTTAGTTTTGTCATTATTTGTAGCCAAAACCAAAATGCAGTAGTAAAAATCTCTAAAGGGCACAATTTATAAAAACAGCCAATGTAAACATGCTCAGCCAATGACAGCCTGTACGGAACAAAGTCAGTATTCTCAATCCAAAATTCAAACAGTTTGGAAAATGGAGGTAGCCCAATAAAGGTGTAGCACACATTAGTAACCTCATAATCAGAGGCTGGGATAAATAAGAGTAACCTTTCCTACTACAGCCCCCAAATTTCTTAAAAACAAACACTTCAGTGATTCCAGTTCAAAAGTCACAAATCGTTTTATAACCACAGCCCCACCCCCGCCTAAAAGTCGTTTAAAAGTCGTGATTAGCCATTCATAAACAAACTGTTATTTTAAAAAAATGTATCGCTAATAAATAATAGATTTATACATAAAAAACAGCCCCCTATGGAGGTTTACTTTATACAGTAATCATCATTTATCCCTCACACACAGGCACACCTTTCACACATAACCAGTTTTTGTTCTCAGCAGTATTTTTGCCATTAAAAAGAGCCTAGATTCATTCAGTCTCAACACGTACGCACATACAACTGTGCAGCTTGTCCCAACAGGCCGTAGACCCATAGAGATTACTGTGGCTGCACTTTGCTGTTGAGCTAAAGAGGCAGCGGGAATATTAAAATATAAGGAGACAGTTTTATCTTCCTCTCTGGGTGGGTGGGGTCACAGGGAAGCCCCACCCATACAAGCAGCATAGAGGGCAAAGCCACAAAACAAACGCGTATTTAAAAAAAAGCACAGACTGGTGACTGGTGGATCCTCTTTAAGTGAGAAACATCCAGCTTTTCTTAAACTCATGACCCTCGTTAATGTCAACAGTTCGATATCAAGGGTCTGTAAACTCCTCAGATAAAATGCAGCAGGTTCCACAATCATACCTCAGCTCTTTTTTTCATCACTACATCCAGGCTTGTACTTAAAACATCTAAATTAAAAAAGAGCCTTGTGCGCAGATAGAAACCGGTCTAATGTTCGTGTCTCCTTTGGGTGTCAGAAACAAAGTAAGAAAGCAACAACAAAAATACAGGGGAAGTGATGGAGGTGGAAATGATGTTCCCAGTGCATGTTTTTGTTCCCACCACCATCAACGACTGCCCTCCATCCGTCTCTCCTTAGTCTAGTTTCTCGAGCACAGATGGCACGTACACCAGGCTGAGTTCGCTTCCGAAGTCGCAGATGATGGCGGCGTTGTCGAGCACCAGCAGCTGCCGGACGCCCTGTCCGTCACTGCTCTGGCCCAGGTAGACCGTCTGCAGCAGGTCACCGAAGTTCAGGTCCCAAAACGAGACGCAGCCCTGGCCCCCCGTTACCAGGAGAGACTCGGAGATCACTCCCAGACTGGCCCCACAGCCCACCTCCTGGTGGGGAGAGAGGGGTAAGGTTGACTCAATAGCAAACAAACTGAGTGGTACGTTTTGTTATAGTATTGTGCGGCAAATTTAAGATCATTTTTATTATTAATTCACAGATAGATAGGGTTAAAATGGTCATACCAAAAACTGCTGCCTGTGCATTTCTTAGAATATAAAAAGAGCCACAACAGTACCTGCTGAATTGAGTAGAGTTTGATCCCGGTGCTGCGGTCCCAGATACAGATGAGGTCATCCAGTCCCGAGCTAATGACACAAGAGGTGGTGCAGACCAGCGAGGTGACATCCCCACGATGACCGTAAACATGGCTGACACGACTCCCTGTCAGGACGTCCCACAGGCAGATGGCGCCATCCTGCCCACCGCTTGCCAGAACCATCGTCTGAGGAGACCGAGACACAGTCACAGCAGGTACATTTTTCCTGTTTTTGTTCCATCTCTCCTTAGTCTAGTTTATCGAGCACAGACGGAACGTATACCAGGCTGAGTTTTTGTGATCAAAAATGATCACAAAAACGGGATCATCTTTGTTCATGAGTTTAATAGTTATTATTATTTATGTATGTTTGTAACAAAAACGTCTTGTCGTGAAAAATTCATAGTATAGTTTGTCAAAAAGTCATAGTATAATGTCGAAAAAAGTAATATAGTAAGTCAAAAAGTCACAAAAGACAGTATACTATGACAGTAAAGCCATAGGATAGAACGTCGGAAAAGAGTCAAAGTATAGTATGTGAAAATGTCATTAAATGTCATAGTACAATATGTCTTTTTTTGACATACAATACTAAGTCCAAAATAATCACAAAAGACAGTGTCAGAAAAAAGTCAGAAAGGTCTTATTATAGCATGTCAAAAAT
>NC_048412.1:26104344-26106504 GCF_013103735.1 Etheostoma cragini | reverse complement strand
TCACTAAGTCATATATAAATCGGTCAATTTTTGATCGAAAATTCAATGAATTCGGAAGACCAAGATTTTCTTTGGTTGATTACAGCCCTAATAGTATGTAGAAAAAAGTTACATAAAAGTATGTGAAAAAAGTTATAGTATAGTATGTCAAAAAAGTCATAGTATAGCATGTTAAAAAAAGTTACATAAAGTCATAGTATGTTGTAAAAAAGTCATTAGTATGTCGAAAATGTCAGAAATTACATAGTATGTCAGAAAATCACATGAAGTCATAGTTTAGTATGTCGAAAATCAAAAAAAGTCATAGTATAGTATGTTGAAAAAAACAGAAAAACTGTTACATAAAGTCATAGTATAGTATGTTGAAAATAAATAAAAAAGTCATAGTATAGTATGTCGAAAAAGTCAGAAAATCCAGTATGTTGAAAATAAAAAAAAAGTCATAGTATAGTATGTCGAAAAAGTCAGAAATTACATAGTATAGTATGTGAAAAAAAGTCACATAAAGTCATAGTATGTTGTAAAAAGTCATAGTATGTCAGAAGATCACAAAAAGTCATAGTATAGCATGTCGAAAAAAGTTACATAAAGTCATAGTATAGTATGTCAGAAAATCCAGTATGTTGAAAATCAAAAAAAAGTCAGTATGCCAAAAAAAAGTTACATAAAGTCATAGTATAGTATGTCGAAAAAGTCAGAAATTACATGGTATAGTATGTAAAAAAAAAGTCACATAAAGTCATAGTATAGTATGTCAGAAAATCACAAAAAGTCATAGTATAGTATGTCAAAAAGTCAGAAACGACATAGTATGTCAGAAAATCACAATCATTGTTCCATAATTGTGGAGCCACAACAACTTACTTGCTTGACTTTGTAGAGCGGTAACTGTGATCCCTTTCCAGTGCAGTGTTTATCATTTTTACCATTTCTTGTATGTATGTACACTGTACATAGTGTATCATTTGCTCTGCCAAGAATGTGACAGGCTACAATCTGCCATCCTTTCAGGACCTGCTTGCTTCCAGGACCCTGAGGCAAACAGGAAAGATTGTGGCCAATCCTTCCCACCCTGGACACAATGAACCATCATGAACAGTTTCTTCCCAACTGCAGCTGGTCTCATCAACACTTGCTGCACATCTTGGACTATTATCTATAAATCTCCTTTTAATATATTTTTGCACATCCTGCACAGATTTCCAATTTAAAGACTTTAGTAATATGTTCACATATTTGGCTATATTATTTCTATTCTGAATTTATTTTCTTGACTATTGCCATTCTAAGCTAAAACATTGTATTTGTTTATTGTAATGCAATTTGACTTGTATGTGAAAACTTGGCAATAAACCCCATTCTGGCTGTGTATTTATTCTTATACTTGGCATGTTGTCTGTAACTGACTGCTGTGTATTGTTGCAAACATGTCCTTCTGGAGAATGAGACCTGTTTGTCACATAAGACAGTATGTTGTAAAAAAAGTCACATGAAAGTATATGTAAAAAAAAAAAAGAAGTCATAGTATAG
Organism: Etheostoma cragini; assembly: GCF_013103735.1. Taxonomy (NCBI): domain Eukaryota; kingdom Metazoa; phylum Chordata; class Actinopteri; order Perciformes; family Percidae; genus Etheostoma; species Etheostoma cragini. Next base: position 26,104,974 of record NC_048412.1, on the reverse strand, counting down.
CATGTCAAAAAAAGTTACATAAAGTCATAGTATGTTGTAAAAAGTCATAAAATTCAGTATGTCAAAAAATAAAAAAAAAGCCATAGTATAGTATGTCAAAAAATTACATAAAGTCATAGTATGTTGTAAAAAAGTCATAGTATAGCATGTTGAAATTTTTTTACATAAAGTCATATTATAGTATGTCAAAACAAAGTCACAAATAGTCATAGTATAGTATGTCAAAAAAAAGTCAGCAAATCCAGTATGTTGAAAAAAAAAAAAGTCATAGTATGTCAAAAAAAGTTACATAAAGTCATAGTATGTTGTGAAAAAATCATTAGTGTGTCGAAAAAGTCAGAAACAACATAGTATGTCAGAAAATCCAGTATGTAGAAAATCACAAAAAGTCATAATGTAGTATGTTGCAAAAAAGTCATAGTACAGTATTTTGAAAAAGGTCAGAAAATCCAGTATGTCAAAAATCACAAATAGTCATAGTATATTATGTCGATAAAGTCAGAAATGACATTATGTCAGAAAATCATAAAAAGTCATAGTATAGTATGTGAAAAAAGTCATAGTATAGTATGTCGAAAAACGTTACATAAAGTCATAGTATAGTATGTCGAAAAACGTTACATAAAGTCA
>NC_048412.1:26102291-26104244 GCF_013103735.1 Etheostoma cragini | reverse complement strand
AAAGTCATAGTATAGTATGTCGAAAAAAGTCAGTGTAGTATGTCAAAAAAAAGTCACATAGTCATAGTATAGTATGTCGAAAAAGATCAGAAAATCCAGTATGTCAAAAATCAAAAAAAGTCGTAGTATAGTATGTCGAAAAAGTTACATAAAGTCATAGTATGTTGTAAAAAGTCATAGTAAAGTATGTCGAAAATCAAAAAAAGTCATAGTATATAGTATGTTGAAAAAAGTTACATAAAGTCATAGTATAGTATGTAGAAAAAGTCAGAAAATCCAGTATTTTGAAAATCTAAAAAAAGTCATAGTATGTCGAAAAAAGTCATAGTATAGTATGTCGAAAAAAAGTTACATAAAGTCATAGTATAGTATGTCAAAAAAGTCAGAAATTACATAGTATAGTATGTCAAAAAAGTCACAAATAGTCATAGTATAGTATGTTGTAAAAAAGTCATAGTATAGTATGTTAAAAAAAGTCACAAAAAGTCATAGTATAGTATGTTAAAAAAAGTCACAAAAAGTCATAGTATAGTATGTAAAAAAAAGGTCAAAAAATCCAGTTTGTGTAAAATCAAAAAAAGTCATAGTATAGTATGTCGAAAAAAAAGTGACGTAGTCATAGTATGTTGTAAAAAAGTCATTAGTATGTCGAAAAAGTCAGAAAATGCAGTATGTCGAAAATCACAAATAGTCATAGTATAGTATGTTGAAAAACGTTTCATAAAGTTATAGTATAGTATGTCGAAAAAAGGTCACAAAAAGTCATAGTGTATGTCAAAAAAAAAGTCAGAAAATGCAGTATGTTGAAAATAAAAAAAAAGTCATAGTATAGTATGTTGAAAAAGTCAGAAAATCCAGTATGTTGAAAATCTAAAAAAAGTAATAGTATACTATGTCAAAAAACGTTACATAAAGTCATAGTATAGTATGTCAAAAAAAGTGACGTAAAGTCATAGTATGTTCTAAAAAATTCATTAGTATGTCGAAAAAGTCAGAAAACGCAGTGTCGAAAATCACAAATAATCATAGTATAGTATGTCAAAAAAAGTTACAAAAAAGTCATAGTATAGTATGTCAAAAAAAGTTACAAAAAAGTCATAGTATAGTATGTCGAAAAAGTCAGAAATGACAGTATGTCAAAAATCACAAAACGTCATAGTATAGTATGTCGAAAAAAACTCATAGTATAGCATGTCGACATTTTTTACATAAAGTCATTGTATAGTATATCAAAAAAGGTCATAAAAAGTCATAGTGTAGTATGTCAAAAAAAAAGTCAGAAAATCCAGTATGTTGAAAATAAAAAAAAGTCATAGTATAGTATGTCGAAAAAGTCAGAAAATCCAGTATGTTGAAAATCTAAAAAAAGTAATAGTATACTATGTCGAAAAACGTTACATAAAGTCATAGTATAGTATGTCAAAAAAAGTCACAAAAAGTCATAGTATAGTATGTCAAAAAAAGTTACATAAAGTCATAGTATAGTGTGTCGAAAAAGTCAGAAATTACATAGTATAGTATGTCAAAAAAAGTCACATAAAGTCATAGTATGTTATGAAAAGTCATAGAATAGTAGGTCGAAAAAAAGTCATAGCATAGTATGTCGAAAAAGGTCAAAAAATCCAGTATGTCGAAAATCAAAAAAAGTCATAGTATAGTATGTCGAAAAAGGTCAGAAAATCAAGTATGTCGAAAATCAAAAAAAGTCATAGTATAGTATGTCAAAAGAATTACATAAAGTCATAGTATGTTGTAAAAAAGTCATTAGTATGTCGAAAAAGTCAGAAACGACATAGTATGTCAGAAAATTCAGTATGTCGAAAAAAGTCACATAGTCATAGTATAGTATGTCGAAAAAGGTCAGAAAATCCAGTATGTGGAAAAAAGTCACATAGTCATAGTATAGTATGTCGAAAAAGGTCAGAAAATCCAGTATGTCGAAAATCAAAAAAA
>NC_048412.1:26097831-26102191 GCF_013103735.1 Etheostoma cragini | reverse complement strand
AAACAGTCATTAATATGTCAAAAAAGTCAGAAAATCCAGTATGTTGGAAATCACAAATAGCCATAGTATAGTATGTTGTAAAAAAGTCATAGTATAGTTTGTTGAAAAAAGTTACATAAAGTCATAGTATAGTATGTCAAAAAAGTCAGAAATTACAGTATGTCAGAAAATCACAAAAAGTCATAGTATAGTATGTCAATAAGTCACATAAAAGTACATGTGAAAAAAAGTCATAGTATAGTATGTCGAAAAAAGTCAGAAAATCCAGTATGTCGAAAATCATGTATGTCGTATAGTCATAGCATAGTATGTTGTAAAAAAGTCATAGTATAGTTCGTCAAAAAAGTCAGAAACAACATAGTATGTCAGAAAATCACAAAAAGTCATAGTATAGTATGTCCAAAAAAAGTTACAAAAAGTCATAGTATAGTATGTCCAAAAAAGTCAGAAACAACGTAGTATGTCAGAAAATGCTGTATGTTGAAAAAAACAAAAAGGCATAGTAAAGTATGTCAAAAAAGTCATAGTATGGTATGTCGGGAAAAAGTCACAAAGTCATAGTATGCTATAAAAAAGTCATGGTATAGTATATCAACAAAAGTCATGGTATAAGTAAGTAATACTTATAAGTAAGTAAGTAATAGTACTCATGAACAAAAACAATTTAGGGAAGACTCAAAATGTGCTTTGTTTGAAATGGACAAGGAAATGGATGGTAAAAATGGATTGATGCAAATTTCCTGATGTGTCTCTTTGTTTAATATGTTGAAAGGTCATAGTATAGTATGTCAAAAAAGTCTTAGTAAGTATGTCATCAAAAGTCAATGTTATATCAAAATATTATAGTGTAATATGTCCTAAAATGTCTCACTGTGCCTAGCCTGTTTTACATACAAAACAGGCTAGGCAGGATAGATAAGGGGAGTCTAGAACTATGGAGATATAGTGTAGTATTAAAGGAAGGTTTACTACTGACCTGGTCTATGTAGATGGCTGTAATCCCTCCAGAGTGACCCTGCAGGGTGAAGAGGCAACACGAGTCCTCTAGACGATAAACCTGATTAATAAGCCACAGAGAAAGAAATTATTAGGATTAAACAGTAACACTAATACAACTGTTTAATCTATTATGTGGGAATGTTTGTGTAACAATTTGTAAGAAATTGGTTTGCAACCTGTACACTGCCTTTGGCATTTTGACACCAACACATTTGTAACTTGACTAAGGCTTCAGTGTGACGTAGTATGGTTATTCCTCTAACAAATTCTGTTACAATCCTGAGAGAGAAGCCTGACATGTTAGTATTCAGTGTGTTACCCGGACAGTGTGGTCCTGGCTGCCGGCGACAACCCTCCCGGCGGCGGCTCGCAGCACCGTGATTGGCTTCTGGTGAGCGCACTGTACTGAGCGTGTGAGCTGGCAGCTGATTACATCCTCGCTGCTGTAACAGGTAGAGGGAGGCAAGCTGCCTCGCCCAGGGGCTCCTGGAGGAAGATACATCATACAGTCATACATCATATATTTTTTTTAAAAACCGCAAGTATTCGTCGGTTTCCCAGTGCTTGTAGTGCATGTAGCCAACTGCACAAATACCAAAATTTGTAACTATTGACTATTCTACATAAGAGACCACAGTAGGGTTTTATGCATCAACATAAGGTAATGTATAAAATATAGGGTTAAAAAATTAAATGTATTGTTGTTTGATCTGTTTCAAATTTAGACTTCAAATATAGACTTCACGTTTGTTCAATTTAACATCTAAAAAAAAAAATCAATGACATCTGTAAAAATATGCAGAAATGCAAAAGCATGAAACAGGTTTTAACTGGTTTAACTTGGCAACACAGTCGAGATGAAACACAGAGTCCCGTTGTGGAGTCTCACCTCTGTACTGCAGAAGACCCAGAGGTTTGTTTATCTCAACAGTGAAGAAATCCAGAGACCCGTTGAGCCGAGCCGCTACGATTCTAAGGAGGGAAAACATGGAGGCTCAGGATAAAGTATAGTCCACATTGTCTTAATTAATTAATTAACGTTAAGGTTTTTATTCCACCTTGTTTGGTCGGGCAAGTGATGCAAGTTTCTACTTGCCCAAAGTCAATTTTTCCTGGCACCTATACAGATAGTTTTTGTCAAAGAAAAAATAGGTTTAAAGAAAACCTCAAGAGCGACAAGAAGTGTCGCGAAAAAAAAAAGAAGATACAATTCCGTTGTCATTTTAATTTCCGCTCAGCGTCCATCATAGCAATAACCCCCCGTTTGTTCCCTCCACTCTGGACTCAACTTTTGCACACTGGGTGTAGACTAGGTAGAAACTCTGTACGAGGGTGATACCTTATCCAGCTTTGACTCTCTCTATGTCTTAAATTTGGTCTGCTGTGTTCAAATCTATTTTGCTATCTCCAGGTCCACGATTTTTGCACGCAAGCAGTTTGATTCATTCCCTAAACCACCCCCCCAGCAATAATTATGGGAGAAATCTTTTGATATTCTACCAAATCAGAAGGGACCTCCATCCATCCATCCATCAAAAGGGACATGTTTCTCATTAAAGACAATGTTGCTAAGACAAGATCTAGATCCTGGACCGCTGTGGTAGTTCACAAGCTCATCCCTCTTACAGGTTTTGGTCCTATCTAAGGCTTGTGTCTTTTTGGTCTTCAACATACAATGTGCTTTTCATTCCTCCTGGCTGAAAGCTATGATCTCGTTTTTTAAACCTAGAGAATATCAAGGTTGCTCTCAACGGGGTTAGTGAGGGATTTAAAAAAATAAAGTAGCAGCTTTTTATTTCCTACTTAAACAGTCTCAGTTCTCCCTCCTGAATAAGTTGTCTCATTGACAAACTCACTTTATGCTGTGTGTGTGTGTGTGTTTTCCAACTGTTTAGTATTACTATTTTTGCCATACATGTTTTTGATTAATTTTTGTCCGTTATCTATTTATCTTTGACTTACTTTGGTTACTCATGGGATGAGTTGTTGGGCATGTGCGAGGGGAGTGGGTGAATCAATGGGGAGGAAATTCCTTTTTTTGAAAAATTGTGATTTGTACAGACTTTGAACACGTACCAACATCGAAATTATATTAAAACAAATGAAGCAAAATATGTCATACCTAAAAACAAATAAAGTGTTGAAAAACACAGAAAAAAGTTTGGAAAAAAAGTCAAACTTTGTCATGCAAGAGAGCACATATGTGAAGTTGCATTGACAGATTTAAATGGTTGTAATCACTAAGTTGTGCTTATGATGGAAAAGGAACCTGAGTAAAAAAATTATACAAGTAAACGTTGCATTACATGTTTGAGGCCGTCATTGCGTTGAAATGAACTAGGATGAACCAGAAACTGTCGTTAATGTCGGTAATTAACATTACAAAACAAACGTACGCTCCACGCCAACATGGATGTGACACAAACAAAACAATCGGTCTAAATCCAGAGGAAGGACTGTTTAGTCTGTGTGTGTGTGTGTGTGTGTGTGTGTGTGTGTGTTTTTACCTGTTGTTGAGGAAGGCTAGGGCTGTGATTCCAGAGACTCCGTCTTCATTAATGCAGCGCAACGACCCCTCCACTGCATCCCACAACTGACAAATGTATGAGTTTAAAGTGTACATTATTTAACAATATCTAGTTAATCTGGTCATAATCTTTTCAAAAAACAGAAAAGGCATAGGGTGATATATATTTTACAGTAGATTTTTCCCACCTCCAGTTTACCGCTGCTCCTCCCAGCAGCTATTAGATTCCCTCTCAGCTCCATGGCCCAGACAGAGCTTTCCCAGTCTGCCGTCGCCTGTGTCCCCGCTGTGGAGGCTCTGTCTTGGTTTAAGAAGGCGGCTGAATCCCCTAAACTGGGTCTTCTCTGGAGCTGAGCTCCTGACGGCGGCGAGGATGAGGCTGAGGAAGGAGAGGGGTAGGCGGAAGGCGAGGGAGGCTCGTGCTCCATGTAGGCGCGCTCCACCAGTCCTCCAAAGTCAAAGCCTTCCCTGGGCGGGGTGCAGAGGTGGGAGGGGGGCTGGGAGGCGAAGTTGGTGTCAATGAGCGGGGTGAGATCGGGCTGGTCGGTGAATAGAGCCGGGCGGCTGGGAGCAGTGCGGCGTCTCAGCGGGTAGCCCTCTCCCTCCGATAGGCCGTCACCACTGATGGAGGAGCCGTAAGCTTCAGAGCCTAAACACTCCGTCTCGCCGGCTCCACTCAGGCTGTCCCAGCCGTCCCGCTGCTCCCAGCAGCCACTGCTGCTGCTCCGTCTGAGCCTGAGGAGGAAACAGTGCAGTTGGTTAGCTGCAACGCACCCACAAATATAGGGAGAGAAGGATAACCGCTCTGCCTAATATTCTCGGTGGATGCTAAGA
>NC_048412.1:26095154-26097731 GCF_013103735.1 Etheostoma cragini | reverse complement strand
CATTTTAGTCACAATTATTATCAAAATATTTGCTAATTTTATGGTTTAATGTAAAAACAATTGGCCAATATACTGCTCAACGTACTGCCATTAGATTTTAAAACAACTAGACATCTGCCTTAAAAATCCAGTATCGGTTGTGCTTTGATTGAGAGTATGATTTTTTACTGTACATATTTAGATTTGAAAAATTAAATTCCATAAAAAATGGAAACAAGAAGTATGGTGTTGTGATAGCATACGGAACAAGTGTCAGAATAAAGCAACTAAAATCACTTTAAAAAAACAACAACAACTATATTGTGATATTCTCACCCATGGTTTGGAATGACGGTCAAACAGTCGCCAGTCTGGGCGTCCCAGACCCGGATCTGTCCTGCCAGGCAACAGCTGGCCAGCAGCATCCCGTCACTGGCTAAACACTCAATGTCCTGCAAGACAGAAAGACAGAGCGTACACCAAATGAACACATGGGTTTGACTTTCCACGGCTTGTCCTGTTGTTGTTCTTCCAAAATGACACGGTAATCTGACTGAGTGTTCTGCAAGGAAATGTAACAAGGTCATAAGTGCATGCACTAGGATTCTGTTTTGAGTCTATGGGCCCTTTCTTGCACCCGGCGCAGTGCAGCGCAAAGCCCGACGCAAGTGTCTTTGCTAGTTTAAAACTGATGCATTTGTTAATTTCCTAAGTACAACCCTTTTTGGTACAACTTTTTTTTTTCTGCCATCAAACTAGAAAAAGTGGATTTGGACACGCCTTAAACTACTGCGTCTACTACTACTGAAGTGTCTTTTCTATGATTTCTAAGTGGATTTATGGAAGTTTAATCATGATGGACATCATGAATAATGACATCCACAGGAGTATAAGTCCTATTTAATTATATCAATATGCATTTAATGTCAGTGTGATAAGAGCTAGGAATCCAAGACTCACACAGTATCTTTGCCTCCTCTTCATATCTCCCGCACCCCCCCCCCCCCCCCCCCCGAGAGGCATTTTGGCTTTCTTTTTTGGCTTTATCCTGCTGAATGTCTATGGCTTTTATAAAAACACACCCTTAACATCCTGATGGTTAAACATGCCGTCTTGAACAATCAGTTGAATTATCGCTGTCTTCACAGTCTCCAATAAAAAAAATGTTTTGCAGTCATCTAAGTGTGTCTGTGTTCTTTATCGGAGTCAATTCTCACCATACTGTGGCCCCTCAGCAGCAGTGGTGAGATCTCGCTGACGGGTGGTGAGTAGCCGTAATCGTCGCAGGGCAGGTCCCCTCGGCGCCTGCGCCCATGAGTGACGCCGTTCTGGCCGTAATTACGCGGGCAGAGAACCCGGTATAGACAGAAGAGAAGAAGAACCAGCAGGACGCCCGCCGCCAGGCCCAGAGCTGCCACCCTGAATAGAAGGAGGAACAAAGACGGAGTCAAATCAAGACATTTTGGTTTTTACAGTCAGCTAAACACTTTGTTTTCTGCAGCATCTACACGATTAAACAAATTCCCACTGTGGACCCTGTCCAGTACAACCACTGCCTCCTAGTGGCCACAGTTTTATACTTGCATTAAATAATAAATCCACAGTTGATTACTAAAGAGAAAAAAAAAAACTTTTTAAAGATTAAACCTAAACATGTGCAACACATGTTCACATCCTCACCAAAGTTGTTGGCTCTCTCTGTTAGATCTGTTATAATTGAATTTTATTTCATGAATATTAGTTTATTATTATTTCCTTTTACATTACTTTGTGTATGATTTTATTACTACTAATTTTACTTTTTAAGTTTTTATTTTGTATTTTGTACAGAATGCATGGGTCCAAGGGAACGAACTGTGGGTACATGCATTCATACGTCGGTTGATTTGTTGCAACCTGTAGACTCTCAGACTAATAAATATGTCGGAGTGCGTTGTAGACACGGAAAAAAACGCCAGTTGCGAGCGTGCTATCTGCTGACAAAGCGAACATGATGTCCAGCAGTGAAACACAACACAGCAAGCATGCTGTCAAACTTTCTGTTAAAGCCTTTGCTGATAGGTTGGATAAATCACAAGCTGGCAGAAAAGCAAAGCTAAATAAGGCTCGTGGTTTAAGAAAAACAACTTAAGGTTTACTGGAAACTGGAGAACATTCAGATGTGCAAAATGCGTTTGATGGTTATAGTGAACCGTGTATGTATGTGATTTGGATTGTTGTATGTTGGACCCCCGTAAAAACATGATGGTTCATCTCAAGGATTTTTTTAGGTTCCCATTTTAAAACTGGCCAGAAACAACAGATGGAAATTAGCCGGCTCATTTACAATTACTTTGCTGTTAATTAATAAAAAAGGTTTATCTTTTTTTTTTTTATTGTCAAATAAAAAAAACAATGAAATGAAAGGGGATATCTTTTAATACACTTTCTTATTTAATTTAAAACAATGTGCTTCACTTTCCACGTGACAGAGTACAGCGTATTATATCTTCATCTTCTACTATCTGCTGTGGAATGTGGCATATCTGTGATGATGAAAACTGCCAAAGGAGTGTGACCTACTCTGCCTGAAATACCAGTCCTTAATCCCCCCCCCCC
>NC_048412.1:26051079-26095054 GCF_013103735.1 Etheostoma cragini | reverse complement strand
AATGAATACGTGTGCATGAGCAGTGATTGACATGCAGTTAGACACCCCCGCCCCCGGCCCTGATTGGTGCATCTGAACAGGGAGTGCTGGATTTTTGCAAATGGCACTACAGGCTGTAGGTGGTGCCAGAGGAGCTGGCTTTTCTTTTAATATTACCTGCTTTATGTAGTTCTCCTCAAACATAGGGGCAGTTTCAGCAAATATGACAGAAAGTTAGTTTCATAAGTCTTACCAACAATTTAAGTAAATGTCAGACTGACTGACTGACTAAATGTGAAGTACATTCTTTTTAAAAAACATTTAGAAATGTTTTATCATATATTGTCTATAGAAGTGTATAATTCAACTTTGATTTTTGTTAAAGAAGGAAAAGAAAGACGCAATACTTAATTCTACTGAATCGCAATACTTCTAGAAATGCAATGAATAAAAATCGCAATACAAATCACATCAGCACCCATGTATTGCGAAAGAATTACATCGGGACGAGAGCTTGTCGTCCCGGCCCTAGTAACTTACTTTTTTTAGCTTGTGTGTTTGCAACATCCTGTGGTGTTCAGAGGATGACGCACTAAAGGACTACACTCAGTGTTGGAAATAAGCGATTTAAATGTATCCTTTTTAAAGTTTTACATCTTTTTTACAACAGTATCAGTATTATCAGCCAATCCTCTATCATATCAATGGTCCATTGTTGTTGATGTCTTTTGAGCATGTGAAGATGTTTTCATGCGATTAGAAAATGCGTCTGTGTTGCAAACTGCTCTTATTGTAACAGCAAGTTTATAACTCCGGCCTTCTCTCCTTCTCAGGGTCATCTGAACGAGCCGTAAACTCAGCTGTCACTCCCCTCCCTGTCAAGGCCACGGCCATGACCTAACAGTAGCTGATAGCCTTTCTATCTACTGTCCAAAGATGAAACGAGGAGCTCAGCCTTCCATTCAGCAGCCACACACAACATAGTGAAAACTTAACCCCATACTCTGATGTTGGAGATGGTGTGCCAGCTGCTATTGTCTTATTTGGCCCCTTTTCCATTTTGGTACACGTATTTCAGTTGTTCCTGAAATGGAGGCGTGTTAGACAATTGATGATACATACTTTTTCTCTGATTATTATTAAAACAGTTTGCATAAGAATGCCATATTATACTGATCACTCTAAAGAAGAAAACCATGGAGCCATCATCTGTCTATGTTTCTGGGGGCAGAGCAGGCCGAGGAGATTCCCAGACCCAATGAGATAAACTGACAACATCCACTTTGTTAGGACCTTGCATCAACATCCACTTTTAGATCATTTTTTGGGGCTTTTCCGCCTTTCATTTTTGACACGAGAGAAAGGGGAGAGAGGGGAGGAAGACATGCAGAAAAGAAGGCATAAACCTCTGAGTACATGTGCGCCTGCTCCGCCACTGAGCCAACCTGGCCACAACATCCACTTTTTATAAACAAGCGGCTGTAGAGAGCTTCCAGTTAGGCATTTTCTCTACTGTTCTGTGGTGTGGAAACTGTATCCTTGTAGTGAAGATGAACTTTGATATAACTTCAGTGGTCTCAGTCTATTCTTAATAATAAAATTATTCTAACAAGGTGACATATTTTGTCACATTAAAAGAAGGTAACTTTTATAATAACTACATTTTCTAACCCATCAACTATAAATCTAAACCCACCAACTTTGAGATCCTGTCAAATACGCAGCTAGGCTGCAGCAAAGACCTTGGTTGCCAGCTGCCAAAGTAACACAACGCTCTTCTAGAGCCTGACTGATAAAGGATTTTTAAGGCCGTTACAAATATTTGTTTTTAAAAACCTGAAATGCCGATACATATATATTTTTTTTAATCCATAAACGCGTTACAGAACATAAACTAATTTCCCTAACACTAGATATTTGCAGTTATTTATGAGTTCTCACTAAACTAATATGATAATAATTAGTTTTATTGTCACAACAGAACAGAGGAACATCAAAATATATTAAGATTCTGATAATTAAAATGTATAAAAATACAAACTTAATATTTGAAACTTAAACTCTTTTGAACAAAAACACAATGACAAAACAATATAATCTGTGTTGCCAACAGGGACATTTTTAAAGCGTCCTCTGGTGGACAAACTATGCAACGTCAACGCCCATAACATGGTTGACAGTAGGTATTCATTTTTTAATATTCATTTAGTTTTTAAATATTCATTTATCAGAATCATGTATTTGTCATTATAAATGATTCAGATTACTTTTCTTTTTTTAAATTGTTTAAATTAGAGCCTCTACACTCTTCCCAGCACGTGAGTACTGCAGATTCACAGCATTAATCAGACATATCTACTATCAAAACAGTTACTGAAACCCATGTCCCTATAAACAGGGCTCAAAGACAAACTGGTAAATCTCAGCCCTCAACACACTCTGAGACAACCAAAAGAAGCCAAGTGAGACTAAACCTCTTGGCTTACAGCTTTTAACAGAAAAGGGAAAGTAGCTAGCTACACCTACATGCCTAAACTGCACAACAACAACAACAACAACATTGTCAAATGCTGCAATGAGGCTAAACAAGTTCAAGCAAAAGCAAAGAATCAATAAATGATGTCATGTCTGTTTATGTTTTAGATCTTCAGGGACAAAAAACAGGTTACAGACAAAGGAATGCAAGTAATCTATCAGAAACTATACAGGATTAACCATTTTCCCCTCCCCTGCTGCATCTCGGAACACAGATACCATTTAAGCAACCAGTCGGCCAGGCTGGTCTGGTCGGGGAGAGACAATACATGCAGAGGCGGGGATACCAAGCCTCCCTTGTCTTTGTTCCGTTTCTTTTTCTCAGTTTTTTCCTCATATAAGATCAGACTAGTGACACTTGACACAATGTTCCTAATGCAACCCTAAGACAACAAGATAAAGCTTGTATTCTAATCTTCAAGAAGCAAGAGAAACCTATAAAAACACCCAACACAGAAGGTTTTTATAAAGTTATGTTCTGGAACTAATTCTCTAAAAAACTGCAACTTTGATGATCAAAATGGGCCCATATCACACGGATGGCCGTAATGCTAAATTGCTATTCAAAAACAACATTATTCCCTGCCTGTGTTACATGTAGGTCTAATAGGGCTTAGGACTTGAAGTACTCAAATTGAGCTCTCTTTGTTTTGTTGTTCAGTGTGAATATAAGGGTGAACAGTTAAGATCGGTATGTTTTAGTTTTTTCATTGAATCTTTTCTAGTGATCAGAAAACATCGTCTGTCTGTGTTGCAACCTGCTCTCAGAACAGCATGTTCACCGTTGTCACACCGAGTCTTCTCTGCGTCTCAGGGTCATCTAAATAAGCCGTGAACTGAGCTGTTGCCATCCTCAACGTGACGGTCCCGACCATGAACTAACATTAGCTGATAGCCTTTGTGGGTACAGCCCTGGAGTGTGAGAGCTCTCCACGGCCTTGTCTCCAGACCACCTTGGAATCAATTCTACTTTACCGCTGTACCGTCGGACAAAGACTTCTGCAGAAGGGACTTAAAGGTTTCAATGTCCGTGTGCATTCCATTCAATAAAATGTGTGAGTGTGTGTGTGCGAGTTTATGAAGATCCCATTTGCTTCTGTCCGACTTCAACAGAAGGTAATCTTCCTGGGCTGTCTATTATTTCATGAGAATATTACAATCGCTGGAATCCATCCATTCATAACATTTATACACTGTACATCAAAAGAACAACAAAAACACAACATCAAAGCGACAACAAAACATACACTTTAGGGTTTTTCATCCATAGGGGAATTTAATAGTTGTCAACTAATTGATTCATTTTTGCCGCTCGAAGTGTTTCTTTGTCCAAAGTATTGTTGTGGATATCAGCTTGTTTAAAACAGGGTTATTATAACAATAGGCAGGTCTGTGTGTGTGTGTGTATATACTAACTTGTAGAGAGTGAGGTCCGTCTGTATATCTGCAGCAACCTTGGGAATAGATGGTGGGGGGTGTCTTGTGTCCTGCGGGTGACGCGTCTCAATGGCCTCCTGGGGGCTCAGGTGAACGGTGACGGGAATGACGGGCAGGATGCTGATGTACCTGAAACAGAACGCCCAGTAATCGAGAGGATAGTATGAAACGTGATGGGCTTGTCACAATCAAAATGCAGAATCCAAAACTGCACTTATCCATAGGGACATAAGGACAGGTGTGGCCAGTAGCAAAATGCTAGTATGTTACAGCTGCAGGCAGGGTGTTTGTTACGGTTTTAGAATTGTATTTCCATTTACTTAAATGTAAATCTTTTAGCTGTTGTTGATAAAATGGCATTTTAACGGGTTGATAAAGTCCGATATTCTAACCCAATGTTTCTTAATTGGTGAATGAGCTTATGCAGTGACTGTATGACAACTGCTCAAATCATTAAAGTGAAGCTATCTCTGAGTCAAAGCGGCTTCTTTTTAGTGGGTAAAGTACAACATTCTGAATTGGTTTTTACTGAAACTATCCACTCATGGCTAGACCTATCTCCACAGCGCTGTGCCGGCACTGGAGAAATGTCTGGCTGCATGAGTTAACATTCTTGGATAAGGGAGAAAAAAAAATTAATAATCACATTCTGCCTTTGGAAAATAGAAAGTGGAGATAGCAAAAGGGGAAGGAGTATGCCAGCTGAAATAGGCAGCCAATGGCAGGCTTTATCCCAAGTCTAGTCTATATTAACAACGTTTCTTTTAGGCAATTGTTCCGGTGCCGGCAGAGGCTCCGATGGACGTCCCCGGTTTTTGGTCGGATGTCAGTCACCTTCCGCTGTCTTTGTGTTGATATTTATCTCTGGTGGATTTCTGAGGATTATGGTTAACTGCCCCTCAGATCTCTGCAGGGTAATTCCAAACAGCTAGCTGGAGAATCTGTCCAATCTGAGTCTTCTGTTACATGACTGACTAAATCTACTTTTGAACGTGCACATGTTCCACCAAAACAAGTTCCTTGCCAAGGCTATTTTGATCCATGTGGCGTGTAAAGCCGCTCCAGGGTGATTGTGATTTATTCAAAGAATGCCAATAAGGAAGAAGATGTTTTTCCTTCTATCCCATAATGCTGTGTGGCCTAGCCAGACCCACCTCTGCAGCGCTGTGGAGGAAAGTCTGGCGATACTAGTCATACTACTGTGACAATGAATGACTCTCCTGCCCCACTCACCTCTTAGCTAAAGTGATGTTGTAGTAGCTGAAAAGCGATGGCCAGTGCCTGAAGGAGAGCCTCCTCCAGCCCTCCTCGTCATCCGCTCCCCAGGTGATCTGGGGCACGGCGGGAGGCGGGACCTGTGGGAAGGGCCCCACTCTGGAGGAGCCGTGGTGGCCCTGTGACTGGTTATCAGGTATGGGAGTTGGAGCTGGTGCGGGGTTGATGCCGAGGGTACTGGTAGGATCGCCTCCACGAAAGACGGGGGCCACCCCGAGGTGAGGGGGCAGACCACCTCCTCCGGGATCTCCCAGAGGGCTTTGCTCAGACACCTGTGCAGCCAGGTAGGTGCGTATGCCAGCTGGGTCGGTGTAGACGAGGATGCCGATCCAGATCACCGTGCCAGCCTGGAGACGAAGCAAATGAATGATAGTTATCCGTTGAG
The DNA here is from genome assembly GCF_013103735.1 of Etheostoma cragini. Lineage (NCBI taxonomy): Eukaryota > Metazoa > Chordata > Actinopteri > Perciformes > Percidae > Etheostoma > Etheostoma cragini. The sequence continues at coordinate 26,089,443 of NC_048412.1, read as the reverse complement.
TCGGCTTGAGTTGCTTTGACTTTTGCTTTTGTTACACTAGTGTTCGGTCATGTCTCCACCTCCCGTAGTTTCTCCATAAAAGAGGAAGTTAGATTTATGTTTACATCCATATATCACATTGCACTGTTCCATCATCAGGTATATTTGCTTCTCGTCTTGATAACTCATCTTTATTTATCCAACTGTTACAACAAACACATTATCCACATGCATTCTCACAGTAGAGCTGTGCAATTAATCAAATTTTGATTTTAGCTCCTAACGATCACAATGTAATCGAGAAAAATGATAATTTCGCACAGTAGATCTTTGCAACTAAAGGGAAATAAAACCATTGAAGGTGTTTCCCCTGTTTTTGTTTTAATGTTTTTTTTAGGTTCAATAAGTGCAACATTTCAAAAGTTGATGAGTAATCGTGTTTATATTTCAATATACAGCTGGGCAATATATCGGTATTGTGATATGAGACTAGATATTGTCTTCGATTTTGGATATTGTAATATCTTGATACGACATTAGTGTTATCTTTTCCAGGTTTTAAAGGCTGCATTACAGTAAATTGGTGTGATTTTCTGAACTTACCAGATGCTCTATTATTTGCCACTTGGTTATTATATTCACATTATTAAAGATTATCAGTTATTTCTCGTCCACGTTATTTTTATTACAATTTGGTTGAAGGAAACCTAAATTTCTGATTTAGAAACTTTTTGAAAATGGGTCAAATTTGAATCTAAGTGTGAAGATATTTTGTCAAAGCATCAGTTGTCAACACTACAATTTCGTCATCGAGGTATTTGGCCAAGAATATTGTGATATCTGATTTTCTCCATGTTGCCCAGCCCTATTCCAATGTTCATTAAAATAATTGTGATTATGATTTTCTTCATAATGGAGCGGCCCTATCTCCCAGTGTGCCATAACCAGCAGAAAAAAAACATCAAAACTAAAGCTCAAATTAACTTATCTGATTTAGCTAGCTTAATGTGGAAGATGGTGTTAAGCTACCAGTCCCTGTGGATGTGGTTTCAATTAAGTAAATCTTTTAATCCATTTGAAAGCAAAGGTACACATGTAAAGGTCAGCTTGAGGGTGCAGCTGCACTGATGTGTCACTGAACAAACGTTTAACAGTGTGTTCCCGTCAGTCTTTTTGTCATAAGATGAGAATGCAATGCGCAAGACGATAAATCAGACTCAGGAACAGTCCAGGAAGGCAACAGTGTAAGACAAATGACAGGTGGCAGACTGTCTTCTCACCATGATGATGCGCTGAGCCAGGCGCGTGCGGGCCAGGAAGTACACCACACGCAACCTCTTGGGAAGCCTTAGATTCCTGAAAGCCGGGGTCTGCAGTGTAATTGTGTGGGGGGAGTGCCGCGGGGGCGGCGGGGCCTCGCGTGTCCGCAACGGGCCAGGCTTGGGGGGCGGGAGTCCTGCTTCGGCTGGCAGGCGGCGGTTCAAATCAGCCAGCTGGGGCATAGATAGATAGAAAAGGTTTACACATCTGGGAGTTAAAGACTAAACCAGAGATCTTCAACTGGGAGGGGGACGACCTCAGAGTTACTGGGGTGAGACTACCAAGTTATTGTTCATTTTTTAAATGTTTAAAAAAAAATTAAAATGCCTTAACCTGAATCCAACATGTTATAGGCAAATATAAATTGTGATTTATAATTGATGATTACTGGCCTATAGGTAAGGTAGTTACTATGGTAGCCATCCTAAGGATTCACTGTGCCACATGTATGTTTAACATTAAAACATGATTTATAAAATCATGCCGACAATTATTTTAATAGTTTAGTAATCTATGCACAAAAAAAGTCTGTATCAAGGCTTTAGGTCGCTCTATACGTTACTGTAGGCCAAGTTCATTTTACACAATATACTGTGTGTGGTAGGGAGTCCCTGCTTTGTCTCTCTTCAGTTAAAAGGTCCTTGTCTTACATGTCGAAGACCCCTGGATAAAAGGATTAATACATAAAAATCAACAGATTCAATGATCAGGAAAAGAATCGTTAGTGGCAGCACAAATTTTAAAACTACCACATATTCATAGCATTAAGAACCACTTTAGAAAGATTACTTTGTTGTGTTTGTAAATGTCTATTCTTTCGTTGCTAATATTCATTTAGCGGGGCACTGAGCTGAACACAAAAAGGCTTCAGTATGTGTGGGGCAGTGGAACAATAAGAACTGCACATCTGGGACAGCAATTTGAAAACTATGTGGTGAATGTACTTTGGCCTGTTCCATCTGACCTCTTGTACTGCTCGTGTAAGGAAGGGGTTGTGTGTGTGTGTGTGTGTGTGTGTGTGTGTGTGTGTGTGTGTGTGTGTGTGTGAGGTCCAGTTCATGCCTTTCTCATGTTTACATTGATCATTAGAGTTGATTCACGGATAAGTGCTGCCGTTTGTCAAGAATAAATAAACACAGGTTTTCAAAACAGTTGTAAAGATTGTCATCCTCCTGTGTTTCAATTCTATTTTCAGTGGCATGTGTTTGTTATTTTATTTTATTATTATTGACAATATCTGAAAAAATATATATATAATGATTTTATGGAGGTACAAACTGAGTGTTTTGCGTGTAAGTGAGAGTTCTCACCTCCATGCGTCGGATGTCTATAGATAGTACTGTGGTGAAGAAGAACATCTGCAGGAAGAAGTCAGACACCAGGCCCACCACAGCAAACAGACAGAACTCCTACAACACAGAAACCAGGGGAGATGTCAGACCAGCATACAGGCAAAGCAGTTATCACTGTAACAAACAGGTATAACCAGCATAGCAGCAAGCAATGCTGCATCATAAAAAGAAGAAATGCAGTAGCTTGCCACTAACAGTACATGATTTACAAAGGGAGCGTGAGAAACCTCCTCAAAAAAGGAGGTGTTGCAAGAAGGACACACAATACATGAGGCCAATTTATGCTGCTGTGGTAAATCAACCACGTTGGTATGTACTGTACGTAGGCACGTGGAGATGCCGCCCCTACGCAGGACCTTACACCGAAGCCTGATGTGAACTTCTCAAAAAAGTAAGGTTTGGTAGCCTTGCAATTTCCCCGACTCATTGCCTGGTTCTCCTTCTCCATAAGCAACATGAAATCAAGGAGAGGGTTAACTTTTCCTGCTAAAGATTTCCCACTGTGGTCAGAAAGCTTATGGGAGACACTTTGTTTCTCCCACTATGCCTCTAGAGTCTGTACTCTATTTGACGCTAATCCCTGTCACTCACTCTAACCCACCCACACACACGCACGCAAGCATGCACGCACGCACACACCCCCTGCTATTCTCTTAAAAAGAGATCAACGCAGACCCTAACGCACAAGTATAAACTTCAGGCCACTCACATAGGCTACAGCCAAAGCTCTGCGTGGAGCTTCCACAGAACCATGAATCAAGCTTTAGTGTGGAACGGATCGATGTTTTCTTAATTGTTTTAACACTGCATTAAGGGGTCATTTTGTGTTTTTTTTTTCCAACCTGGACGCTATTTTTCTTTGTTTTCTGTGTAAGTGACTCATGGGAAAAACAATCTTTGATATTGGTCCAGAACTGCGAGAGACACATTTTGTCACTTAGACACAAAAACATGGGAAAATAGAGTCCAGGTTGGAAAAAATTAAATTAAATTAACCTTTAACATATTCTGTCTCAGTACATGAAACATGTCTTAAAGACTATTTCCAATACTTCTGTTTTGTGCTGATGAAACAACACAACCATATTTCTGTTACCTGAATAGCTGGCACCAGAGTGAAATATCCAATGAGGATGATGCACAGTTCAGTGGCCATGTTCTTCATGATAGACCAGCTCTCATTACTGAGACCTGGAGAGAGAAAAAGACCCAACATTTAAGAAACAAACAAAAGATACTTTACATTTTTTTTTAAACAGGAAACTATGTAGTGACTAGTAGAATTAACTAAATGTAATATATATCTGACTCACATTCATCACAATACTTCACTAAGTGCAATTTGCACAAACATAGGTTGCATCATCATGCATACATCTATACATATACTATTTAAGTAGTTGCACATTTATTCCCAACTAGTATATATATATATATATATATATATATATATATATATATATATATGTTTGTACATTCTTTTTTGAATTTTTTTCATCTATATTTTGCTAATATTTGTTGTTGTATTTTATCCAATTTTTTATTTCTTTTTAAAGATTTATGTCTTTATTTACATAGGACAGCTGAAGACATGAAATGGGAGGGGGGGATGACATGCAGGTCGGAGTCAAACCCGCGGCTGCGTTGAGGAGTAAACCTCCATATGTGGGCGTGCGTTTTACCAGGTGAGCTAACCAGATGCCCCTACTTATTATTTCTTGTATATTCTGGATGTATGCTGTGTATCTGATATTTTGCTGCTGTAGCACTGACATTTCCCAATTTGGAATCAATGAAAGTTTATCTAATCTAAATGTACTGATGAATCAGCATCTAGTTGTTGCTCTTGCTGTACCTAAAAAACAAAAACACTCACACTCTCTCACACTCTTACGGTACGTACACACAGCCACTGACTTGAGCTGCAAAAGAAGGACGTCTACATTCCGATTGGTTGGTGGTTGTTTGCCGCTTAACTGCATCATAGCTTATTACGATAAAGTTCCACTTCCTGTAACTTTAAAGCTCAAGTTGGCGGCGTTGTGTACATACAGTTACACTCTCATAACACACTCACACTCACCCTGAGCGATGCGAAGTTTGACCTCGAGGTCCACGGGGGTGGACACCACGGACTTGGTGAGGACTAAGACATTCTCCAGGCCGATCACCACTACCAGATAAGGAAAGATCTCCCTGCAGGCAGAAGACCACACGCAAATAACACACCAGGACTTTCTTCTAAGTGTAGGCTTGCATACAGTGTAAATACTTTGCATGAGCATGACATTTTCTCTTGCCATGTTGAGATGGTTTTGAAACTCCACATTTGTTCTAATACAGGGTCTCTACTGGTTCACAAAGTCAAATTTAAGCCTTTTTCAAGACCATAATGAAAGAAACGTAAGACCTTATATCAAATCATCAAAATTAAAGACGGATGTCAGAGTCCGGAAACATAGTGACATTTCTTTGAACTTTTTCAAACTTTGTAAGACCCCGCTGTAAAAAAACGCTGTAATGACATTCAACTTCATTTTAAGCTTTAGCTCTTGGATCCTCAGCATTACAATGAACACCAAAGCAAGGATTGCAAAACTGAGTTTGGTGGGGAAAATGTTCCCGTTGCCGTGTAATGGTTGAGAAGAATCACTTTGCAACAATACAATAACAATTTTGTGTGTCACCCACAATGACTCAGGGATCCTTTATTTACCAGAAGCTGCGCTGATTCTGAATAACCAGCTGAGTGGCCATCAAAATGATCCAAAAAGCTCACTTAAATCATTAGGTTAACCATTACAGCGAGACTGATAGCTAGATCTACACAAAAATTGTTCGTTATACAGGCCAAAACTACATGTTAAAATGATTTTTAAAATGAGGCTTTTCTTTCTGCCACGGTAGCAAATAACTACGCTCAAGTGTTGTTATTATGATGGCAGGGAATTTCCTCCCCTGTTGAAGTGTACAGACAGATTAGTTTGAGATTATAGATAAGCTTCCACTGTAGGAGTACAGAGGGGGTCACAGAGGAGTCAACACACACACACACACAGTATGTGGAGTCAACTATGAGTAAGCATAATGTGTAGCTTGCATGCCTTTCCTGGTAATGTTAACCTTAATGTGTGAGTTCATGCAAACACAAAAGTACAAGCACAGCCCACAGCCGACCTGCCTGGATCTTGGTCAGTGGCAGAAAAAATGTGACGTTGTCACGCCACGATGCCTGCTTTCTATTAAACCTCAAATGATTGGACAACCATTAATGTCACTGTCTATATATCGCCGCCCCCTTGTGAGGTCCCACCCACATCCACGCCCCATACCTTCATCTTCTTCTTCTTCATCTACACAAACACTGATTCTGCCGCCCACCTGCTGGAAACATTAACGCAAACCCAACAGACGAAGTGGGAAGTCAACAGCGTGTGTGTGTGTGTGTGTGTGTGTGTGTGTGTGTGTGTGTGTGTGTGTGCATGTTTGTGGACCTGTCCTTGTCTTCCTGTGATTAAGATAAGTAAGAGATAATGATGAAACTGTACAGGCTTGTTGGGGCAGTAAATATTAACAGGATACATATAAATGTCAACAGAAGAGCAGTATGTATTGTTTTTGTTTTGTTTTTTCTCTCTCTCTGTGAAACATGGATGCTTTACACACATCTTCAACCCGGCTGCACAGAAGATCCATACAATCATTAATGATGATGTATAATGATGTACACTGTATTAATCCCGCAAGGGGAAATTACAATATCTTCACTCCGTTATTACACACAGGCCTAAATTACACACAAATGCTCAGTACCTATACACACACTAAATGGAGATATGTCAGAGGGAGGGGGTACCCATGGAAATACGCCGCGAGTAGTTGGGGGTTTGGTGCCTTGCTCAAGAGCACATTGGCAGTGCCCGGGAGGTGAACTGGCACCTCTCTAGCTAAGGTGGGCATCCAAGATTAGTGTCACCAATTCAGTATCTGACCAAATGAAATATGAAATATTGCCACCATCTCCGCTTCTATTCCTGAGTCATGGCTTTAAATAATAATAGAATAGTTTGAGCTCCAAAATAAAAACAGTCCTAGGGGATGTTTGTGCCAAATTTAAAGAGATATTGCATTCACAACACAAAAACATGACGCCTCACTGAGGCATAAACATAAAGTACAGCTGAGGCTGATGGGAAAGTCATTATTTTTGCAGCTATTTTGGTCACTAATCAGTTCCTTTCAGCTATTCCACAGTCTGGGATGAAAACAAAGGGTGATCGTGCCTTCTCCGTTGTGGCCCTGAGACTCTGGAACAAACTTCCCGTTCACATTAGGTCCTCCTCTACTGCCGCGACCTTTAAGTCTCGTCTTAAAACACATTGCATTCTTTGGCGAATTATTTAGTTTAGGGACATTTGTTTAGAAGTGTGTTGTTTGTATGATGTTCATTGTCGTCGGTCTTTGTTTTTATAACACAAAAACACTTTGCTCAGCCTAGGTTGGTTTTACATGTGCTCTAGAAATAAATTGACTTGACGAACCAAAGCATTAAAATCCAAACCCATGATGGGTCTAGGTGAACAATTAAGGGATCAGGAAAGTTACTACGATTCATCTTCTGGGCACCATGGGTATCTGTACTAAATTGCATGGAAGTCCATTAAATTGTTGTCTAAACAATCCAAACAAGGGTAGAGACAAAAAAAACCTCTTTAGTCATTTTTTAGATATGTAGAAAAGAGTGGCCATTCCTACCCTCCATTGAGCGTGGGTGTCAGTCCAAACAGCGTACACAGTCCCACAGACATGAGCAGAGAGCTGAGGACTGTGACCACAGCAGCCAGAGCCAGACCCCACTTAGACTTCACCATGTCAATCTTTCCTGCAGGGTGGAAAATAAGACGTGACGACGACAGGACACTTTAGCTATCTTTACAACTGTTACATGTTTTTGCAACATCATTTCTGAAAATCGCTAAATTGTAAAGATCTAGTTACATAATGTTATTAAAACAGATTAACATAAAGTATGTATATGTTATAGAGATGTCAGCAAAAAGGCAAAAAATAACATGTTTTATTGAATTCATAGTGAAATATGTTATTCTTGATAAATACAAGAAAACATTTTTCTCATTTTGTCTTGAAAATCTAGAATTTAAAAAGAAAAAAGGTCAAAACTGCAGTCCCGAGTGATTTTGAAGTTACTGCTTGCACATAACAGTTTGAAGAAAGTCGCTTTTACACAAAGCGACTTACAATTGCTACACGCCTCTGGAGCAACTAGGGGTTAAGTGTCTTGCTCAGGGACACACTGGTTGATGTATCGCAGTGGGAATCAAACCCAGATCACCCACACCAAAGGCATGTGTCATATCCACTGCAAATTGGCTTGAGTGTGCGTGTATGTGTGTATGTGTGTTTGTTTTATGAACTACTATTTGTACAGGAAAGTCTCTGTGGGCTAGGTGGGTGCTTTCATTCAGCAGTGTACAATGTTCCTGTGTGAGGATTAACTCTGCGCTTGACAGGAACAACGTTAGCACACAAACACTCGTGCACACACAAACACTCAAAGTCCAGATCTTTGGCACATTTCAAAAGATTAAGTGTTGCGAAATGTGCAAACTAGGGTAAAAGAAATGGAAAAAAAAGGAACAAGAGGAACAAGACACACAGGACAGAGCAGCCAGGTAGGGAGCGGTACTAACGTGTGGAGAAGTAGATGTAGGCAAAAAGGATGATGTATGTGGTGACGAGGGGGATGAGCTCAGCGATGCCGATCTCCTCTTTGAAGTGGACGTGAACCATGTGGTCGTCTCTCAGGCTGCAGTTGGCTGACGGGTGGAGATGCTTCAGACGCGCCCGCAGGCTGCCCAGGAACCTGGATACAGACATCGAGATCATCCTCAGCACTGCAGACACACCCCACTAACTGATTTACTACATACAGTCATTGTAAGGACCTTTCAGAGTGATGCAGATAATTGGTAGTCTCCGTTTTGAAGGTTGTCAAATTGAATGAATGAATTTCTTGTCAAAAAGAGAGATTAGTCAAGCAAAGCAGCCCTTTTCTAAAATACAACGGCCAGTTGTTTCAGTTAATGCTTGTTACACAAACGCCTCAATATCACGACTTTTATTTTCTCTTCTAGTGCATATGGGACTCACCTTGCATCGTAGCGGGACAGCACTAAAGTTATAGTGTACGTCACCACCTTCTTCTTGTTGTAGTGGCTGACCCCAGTGTACTTCCCAGGGACACCGAAGAGCAGGTCTAACACACACACACACACACACACACACACACACACACACACACACACACACACACACACACACAGGTTGTAGTGTGTAATAAACAGGAAGTCAAAATACCAACTTATCACTCTCCAAGTGATCCTGAACCAGGGGTCATTAGTTCTCTATGGCTTTATATGTGAACAAGAGTATCGGTCTGACTGTGTCTGGCAGCCAAGCTGTCCCTGACTATTGATCCAGAATAAGCTCCCCACCGCTAAATCCCTTGCACTGGAAAGGTGAGGCAGAATGCTGAGCGGGCTTTGGGTGATTTGGTTTACTATGTCAGTGGGTAAAGTTTTCCGCAGTCAGTACATTCCCAAGGAATGTAACTGCTTTTTCTCTTTCAATCTGAAAGCCTCTTAGTTCTCAGCTACCATTAATCAGCGCACACTATGTCCAGACAATTACTCCTGTGGAAGGATGGCAGACTACCTTAGTACCCCCAGTATAAACTCTATTAAACCATGTCATGGTCAAGGCAACATTTGACAGGTCACAAACCTGCTTCAACTCAGCCTGAAAATGTCATCATGGTCTTCAGAACAAGTGTACACTGTACACTTTGGGCTTTACAATTTAAAACGTCTGTGTCAATTCTAAAAATATCTAACCATCTCTGCCAATTTCTCCCCTTTTGTTTGAACATCACTAAAAGCAAAATAAAAAAAAAGAGGGGAAGACACTTTTTTCACGAGCATTTGTGCAGGCTATGTATTATCTTCTGTTACACTATTTGGGTCCTGGTCTTTACCTCGCAGAGTGGCCGAGGTGTGCAGGCCTTTGGGTTCATGTTTCTGGATGGTCTTGAGGAGGTCGGGGTCTGAGTCAAACAGCTCCCGTTGGTTCTGCCAGTAGTTGCCGGGAGAAACGAGCAGGCAGCCGTGCTCCGGCAGGACTGACTGCATCCGCCGTAAGCCCGGAAACAGGTCTGTCACCTGGAGACACAGCGTCTCCAGACTGTGTTTCCCGGAGCTGAAGGAGGAGAGACAAGGAGAAGACATAAGGTGGTAGAGAGTCTGAAGGAGGGGGGGGGTTTCAAATATCAACAATCTAATAATTTGTTTTATTGTCAAAACAGAACAGAGGAACATCTACATAGGTTTGATAAATAAAATGTATAAAAATACAAACTTAAGATATGAAACTTAAAACTAAAAACACATTAACAAAAAGAAATCTGTGTTACCAACAGGGACGCTGTACAGCGCCCTCTGGAGGACAAACTATGCAACGCTCATAACATGGATGATAATCCATTTTTATTTTATTAAACATTTATTGAATTCATTTTTGTATTTCTTTTCAATTTTAAATTGGCCATTAAAAATGCCAATATCGATCTAACGGGAAATGCCTTATATCGGCCAATAATATCAGTCGGGCTCTAGACAAAAGCACCACAATTAATTAGTATTGGAGCATTATTCTATCAGTTATCTATCAATATATTTGAACAATAAACCATTTTCTGGATTTGAACAGGCTACATTAAACATCCACTGCACTGTACAACTTCCAAGCAACGCACATTTCAGTGCTTGGTGCACAACAGCTGCCAAACAAACAGAGTGCTGCCAAACAGCACGTGCACGAGTTTACAACAGATCTAGGGCTCGCTGTATGGCAACAGTTTTTTTTTTTTTTTTTTTTAAGGTCATAGATGTTTTTCTTTCTTTCTCTCATGCCAAAGGGCAAAAATACTTTTAGGTTCATAGTTGGACTTTGAACTGCCAAACACTTTTTTGTGAGTCGATTAAAGAGCCCCTATTAAAGTCCATTTCAGCATCATATTTGTACTCTTGGGGTCTACTAGAATAGGTTTACATGCTTTGATGTTCAAAAACATTGTTTCTCACACTGCCTATTAATGCAGTGCCTCCATCTGAAACATAAGGCTAAATTAAACTAAATCTCTGATGAAATGCCAGAACGTAGGTGTGTGTTAAGTCGGACAGGTTACAGCCGCTTCCTGCAGCTTACAGGCTGAACAGGAAGTCACAGAAACACTCACATACTGTTAGGTCCGATTCCCCTTTAATAAGATGTTATCAGACCTATATGTATGTATGTATGTATATATATATATATATATATCCGCTTGTACACAGTCTCCAGTTGTTTTTATGATCACAGAGTAGCACTCAAAATGCTCTACATGCGATCTGTTGATAATTTTAATAAACAGACTGTATGATCTGTACTCTGAACAGATTTATTCTTTCTGACTTCTAAACGTCACTATCAGCCACACATGTGGTTTGTACACAATGAGCCTTTAAATCAGACAAATAGCAGGTAAAATCCCTCCGATTCAAAATCAATAAAAAGTTTATATGAAACGTCATCATGTTGAGTTGATTTTGAACCAATCAGCTGTTAGATCAGCTGACAGGCCGGCGTTTCCCAGCATGCTCTGGGTCCGCCTGGGTCATGCAGTTGGTAAAAAGCAACTGCGCTAACCGCGTCTCAAACCTGCGGCCACCTTGATCTTGTGAGGTTATCGTTGCCTACGTATGCATGAGGGCAGAGCAAGTCAGGATCAAGTCGGACACAAATCTAATCGGCATGCAACGGGCGCTGATCGCCGGTGATCTATTCTGCTCAGAGCTGGCACATCTCGAACGAGCCAATTAATTGAGGAATTTCAAACAGGAAGTGGACGAGCCGTTTTTAGGCAGTTGAGAAAAAGTGTTTTCTGTAGAAAACAAATCCCTATTTTGAGTGAAATGTGTTTTCTATTATGTGGGATCTATTACATATACAAAACACTATATAAGACACTAAAAGAGGGGAAAATCCAAAAGAAGATAAAAAGAGGTGCTTAGTTTTTCCAGGAAAAAATGCCATAAATCCTGCATCTAAATCTCACGTATTTGCCTATTTTCTCCTTAAATATCGCAGATTGAATTTCTTCGGATTTTGGACAAGTTGTGAGAAAAAACTAACATTTGAAATATGACAGTTTCTGCTTCTGACAATGAGCCGGAGATTAATAAATTATGGAAATAAAAGTTGCAGCCCTAGTTTCGTCTGTCGTTGGTACATGCAGAATTGTATCGAGGTGTTGATGAAGGTGGACGTCCTTCTGTTGAAAAGAATGAACAACTGGTTGGCCCTGTACCACTGTGTATGTGCTCACCTGTCAGAGTGGACGTGGTTGCGGATCTCCTCCAGCAGGCTGAAGGCTCGACCCAGCGGCAACCGAAACACGTCCACCGTCACCAGGCTGGTGTCCCACGGAGACACCGCCGCCTTCACCAACACCTGCTGGATGTAGGCAACCGGAGGACCCCGGTACTGTAGAACACACACACAGACATGCATGTGACACATTCAGTGGGTCTGCTGAACCAGCCATTTTAGCAAGTAATCTACTGAAGTTTAAATGACTGCTTTTTAAACAAGAACTCAAGACAGTGAAAGTCTTCCGTGGATGCTGCCAAGGTTGCTGTAATCCTGCCTCAACGGCTTTCTATAATGTAAAACTGCTGTCTTTGCTGTGAAAAGTGCATACCTCGGTCTGGGTCTGAGAACCAGTTTTAGACTTTCAGAGTGAGGACAATGTTGTAAAGAGACGTCACTTTACGGTTGAATTCAGATTTAAGGTTAAGGGTTAGGATTCAAGGTTAGAGGATACTAGTAATAGTGAGATGTACGGTATATACTGTAAATGCGCATGTGTTTTCTCTACTCCTACCCAGTCGGGCCGTTCTCCGAGGTCTCCCTGAGGCTCATGGGAAGGGACGCTGTAATCTCGCACTCCTGTGGTGAACTCCACGGGACCCGTCCCAGGCAGGGGAAGCCTTAATAACGGATAGCTGGGAGAGAGAAAGGGAGAGGTACATAGATGTGAAACACAAGTATGAGAATGACTGAACCGCTCAACGTCTGCAGATTTGATCTGCTGGAGATATTTTCAACAATGTTTCAAGTTCATTGAGTTCAAATGATAGTTGCCGTGTATATTTAAGTCATAATGCCATGTTGGATACATACAGAAATACGATGTCCTGAAGCGTTTTTGCCATCTTGAATGATTTTTTTTTGACTCAAGCAACCAACGTACATACGTCTCGCTGCCTTCACTCCAATTGGCAGTTCTTTTGTCGCATCTATTTGTAGCTTTGGTGACTGAGAGGTAATGGGCCAAATTTCAAAAGATTTTTGGTCACGTCACTCTTTTAGACACAAATGCATGGGGAAATGGGATCCAGGATAAAAAAAACAACAAAAAAACCTTACGCTTTAAGGCTGTCGTCAAGACCAAGACAAGTCAAAACCATAACACTTCACTGACTAAAAGGAGCCAAATCGGAGAAAAGGCCACTCCTCTCCCATGACCAAGCTTTAATTTATATTAGCAGCTAGTCCTTACTTAAAGAGGAAAGACAAGAGTTCTTGCATTTTTAAAGTACTAGGAGCTTTTAAAACTTAGTTTTTTGTTTATTAAGGATCCCCATTAGTCATCACCATAGTGAAGACATTTCTTCCTGGGGTCCAACACAAGACAAACAATATTATAAAGGAAACATACACATTTACTATACATATTTACATAGATTATAAAATGGCACATCCAAAAAAAGGGAGGGCTGCAGCTGAGTAAACACCTTTCATAAGGAACACATGCATATGACCCACATTGGACCTATTCATTAAAAACAGCTGTCACACTGTTAGTAAAGACTCAGGTCAGCAGCGTAGTTCCATACACTTAACTGATACACTAGAGCATTACACAAGAAGTTACCGATTTTGTTTATTGCCGGCTTGCAGATTCATGCAGAAAAATTGCACTCTGTTGACTGATTGATGTTTTCCTGTCCCTTAATCTAACTGCTGGGGAATAGACTCTTTGAGGGGATGTGGGGAACATTTACAGGCTTAAAGGAAATCACCCAAATCACTTAGCACATTGAGTGGACAGTAGCATGTTGGCACACATAAGAAAAGGCATTGTGCATTCTGTAATCAGGTAGGCTAGACCCATCAGGAACACATTTTGTGTGTGTGAATGTATGATCACGTATGATGAAATTATCACATTACTTTCTTAAAGCAACACTAGAGAACTTTTCCTGCTTCGGTTCCCCTACAGGTTGGAAGCGTAGTTGTCCCATTATGTCTCCTTGGAACTACAGATCTGCTACGTGATCTGCCAAACTTGCATAGTGCGGTTATCGCCAGTAGAGAGCCGCAAAACAAATGTAGAAGTGCTGTTCACCCACTTACAAGTTGATGAACCACTGAAACGATTTTGGAAATATTATTTGAAGTTACAAAAAGTTCTCTAGTGTTGCTTTAAGTTGTAATCAATCACACAAGCCTCCAAGTGGGGGGGGGGGGGGGCTGTAAAGAAGTTATCCAAATGTGAAGTTATGTTAAAGAAACTTGATTTGTTTGACGTTTTGATTTTGAGATCAAGTCGTAGTATTTCTGTATGTATACAGCACTAGATCACATGTTACCATGGCAACGTTTAATAAAAAAAGATATTGCTGACACTCGCCGGTTTGTGAATTTTCATTTTAAGCTTGTTTCTTTCCACACAACCAAGATACAGGAGACTGCTACCTGATTCCAAATGTTTTCAAACTCTTGTTTTATAAGCCGGACAACTGGTTGGTCCCAAAAACTGATTTACAACTTTCTTATCATTAATTATTAATAGTTTTATATGATTTGAGTCAGAGGAGTGATCACAGATGGGGCCAATGTTCAAAGTGTTGCTTTTTGTTTATTGGCTGGCCCGCTGTGTTTCATACCGTGCAGCCGCACGGGCTTTTGATGTGCCGGGACTTGGCTATGGTCTAAACATCACACACGCTTTGAACTGTGGGTAATTTTTGTTGTTGAAGTCTGCATCGATGCAGACTCCCGGAAAGGGCTCAGTAAGTGTGTACTCAAACCCTCATGCCCTTTGAAATTCGACATTGGGTCAAAGCTGACCCCTAACGTGCACCAAATTTCACCATTCATCAAAAACCACCGATTAGGTGTCCACGTCGCCAGTGTATTGTTATTTTGCACTGTTTGATGAGTACAAATGTTATTTATTTTCCTTTCAGAAATGTCAGTTCTTGTCAGTTCAGATAGAAACCTCTTCTCTCTGGTTTCTTTCCCTCCCTCACCTCCCTTCCTCCCCCTCTATGCAAGGTCACTGTAGCTCCACAAAGGCCTCTTTTGTGCCGAGCCGGCCCCCCTCCTGACAAGCAGATGGAGGGACAGGCCTCCCATTCTCACAGGGCCATTTTCTCACAGCCCTGTGCTCGAGTTCTGCTTTTAACATCCCCGTCGCGAAGCACTTTTCTTTCACTTAGCCCGTTTGCTCTGCACCCCTGCTGCAAGGTGCTGCAAGGACAGCTCGCAGCAAGTGCATGCGTGTGTTTCAGATTGCTGGGACTGTTTCACAACGCCTTTACTGATGAAGCCAGGGCCAACTCTCTGACCTATGTCCTCTCTTTGGACCAGAGATTGAGCAAGAATAGAGATGTGCGTGTGTTAGGTGAATGTGTGTGTCGTGGTGTCGGCGGGGGGCTGTTATGTGTGTGCAGATGGCCGGTTTGGATGAGCAGAGACAGTTACTGTTCTCCTCTGTCTAATCTCATTCTTTTCAATTTATTCTGTCTACACTGGCTGACAAGAAGGCTTTTTTTCCCTCATCTTTTAAAAGGAGTCCACACAGAAAAGCAGGCACTAGACCAGTCCTACTGTCACTGTCAGTTGTCAAATCTAACTTTAGAGTACTAAACACTACTTTCTTACATACTAATCACAAACGTACTGAACCTCAATATTTTATCGTTTACTATGGATTGTTCACATGCACGTATGGAAAGAAAGTTAAAACTTAAAGTCAGACAAGTAGTTCTTAGAATCCAGAAAGAACACCTACCAGCAGGTGAGGATGCTGGCGGAGGTGAAGAGGATGATGGGTACTGGATAGGAGGCACACAGCAGCCCATGGCGGTAGAAGGCCGCCGAGATCTTCTCTCTCAGCTGCTCGCGCAGCGTCATCCTGGTGGGCGGGGTCAACTGCCAGCCATTGGGAAGCACTGCGCGGCCGAGGACGGTGTGCCGCGGGGCATCCAGGGACCTGGAGGAGCAAGGGAGACAACAGTTCAACAGATCATTGTCTTTCACGTCGTAGAGACGCTACAGCAACGTAGGGCTAGGCAATATAGAGATATTATATTGATATTGTCATATGGGACCAGACATCGACTTAGATTTGGGAAATTGTAATATCTTAAATGGTTTTAAAGGCTGCATTACAGTAAAATTATGTACTTTTCTGTTACCGGACTGTTGTAGCTCTTCTATCATTTTTACCTTTACCTATTTAGTCATACCTACAGTACTGAAGATAATTTATCTTATATCTCATTGTGAAGATATTTTGTTAAAGCACCAAATGTCAACCCTTTTAAATCGCCACAACATTGACATCAAGGTATTAATACAAGAATAAGGCGATCTCTGATTTTCTCCATATTGCCCGGCTACAGCAATGTATACGAATGTTTTGTTTCCACACAAATGCACCTCAACAGCTCCGTTGCAGTCCTTCAATTGTAATAGCAAAAACATACTTCTACCCAAGCGAGGTCTTAGGTGTAGTTTAAAATAAGTTTGAGGTAGAATATGTGTTGAAAACATATCTATTAAAACTCTAATGAGCAATAAATCCTTTTAGGTAAAAATACCACACATTGTGGCGGGGTAAGCTCAGGTGGCCGCAGGTTCAACTACGACCTGCGGCCCTTTGAGGCATGTCATTCGCCTTCTCTCTTCTCTTTATACAAATTCTTCATATCATTTGAGGAATTTCAGATTTGTTTTAACATCACACTATTTTTTTGGCATGCCTGCATGTGAACATAGTCAGTACACATCTTTTCTTTAATTTTTCTCCATAATTTCACCTAAAATCATTGATTTATCTAAAATCTCAACCCAATTGTCAACCCTACAATATTGTCGCAATATTAATATTGATGTATTTGGTAAAAAATATCATGGTATCAGATTTTCTACATATCGCCCAGCCCTCGAACGAAAGATTCAAAAGGTGAAAGCCCTAGCAGTGTTTGGAAACATATTATTTTAGCTTAGCATTTTACCTAAATATCTAATGGCATATCGTGGTAATTTTTGGATTTAATACAGTAAATTTATTACATATTGCACCTTTAAAGTGAAGCTCTGTCTTGACGCCTATTAAGTTACGTACTCCACACACATGCTGCTGACTAAAAGACATGGTGTGTTTTTCCTTCAGGACAGCTCATTCAGGGCTCACATGCGAGACAGTCCTTAAACACAGAGCTCATTGAGCAGCCAAAAAGGTGTGGACACATTCCCCACAGAAGAAAACATGCAACTCCGGCTGAACAGCTAGACTGAAGCAAACCGATGTAGCCTGCATGTCTCATTGCTCACACCCCGGGTTAACAACAACCCCCCCAGGTTTACCTGATAACAGCCATTTGTTATTGGACAACGGGTAAGTTCCACTTCCACTCAGGTAGGAAAGCACTCAGGAATAAGATGTCCTTTGAGTATTCACAAGAGCTGAACGATCCCTTAATTCATAGAATGGCAACTGTCAATCATTTACCACCTCACACATCTAAAATAGGACAATTTAGGCCTGGGTGATACGGAGAAAATCAAATATCACGATATTCCTGATAGGTTGGCACAATTCGGGACAAAAGAACCTGTAGGGTTCTCTGTCCTGCAGTTGTCTCCGTCATGCTGCTGGCCCTACGTATCCATACATCCAACCGGGGTTAGCTTCTGTTCGGGGAAAGGGGGCCTGACGTTCTCCTTTACCTTGTTAACCATTGTATGGTATAGTGGATTTTTAATATAACTTATAACAAAAAACAAATCACACTTTTCACATTTTTAATTGTGTTCTAGTGGAGACTGATTGCATTCCCTAAACATATGTTCTCTCAACTGTTTGGAATTAAGATATAGAAAATATTTGTTAATAGATTTTAAAGTAAAATTATATTTCAGAATTGTTTTTAAAACCCCAAATAAGTCACGGGTCAATCTAACCCGAGGTATACGAGAGGGTCCCAAAAGTGAAGTTTGATTCTGAAATGTAGATTACTTCCAAATTTGTGGGATGTTAGCCTGTAATAAACTGTCCACATATATTACCACCTTCCACTACAAGGCACTTGCTTTTATCTGACAGTCATAATCAAACAGGACTCTGCCGCTTTCTTTCAACTTTTGGTACCGCATGACGCCAGGCGAAGGCCACGGACTGTTGTTTGTTGTGTAAAATTTTACACGGAATGTCGGAATTTCTGGGTTCCCAGTCGGAAACTAGACACGTTGTAAAGCGCCCTCTAGTGGACAAACTATGCAACGCTAACGCTCATAACAGTGTTGACCGTCCGTTTCTATTCGATTTTTTTATTTTAAAATGACCATTATAAATGCCTAATATTGATGCCGATAACGTCAGCCCGCTGATATATCGGTTGGGCTCTAATAGGAAGCAAAGGATTTCTTGATTTTGTAAAGCAAAATACCCTAAAACTACTAGTTCCAGCAACATTTATAAATATATTTGCTGTTGTATTTTTTAGTTTTTTTTCTTTTTTTTTTTAGACTTTTGTAATAGTATATCAAAATACGCTCCCATTGGGTTTTGGGTCGATGGTCAGAAAAGTAAGTAAGTAAACTTTATATATAACGCACCTTTCACAGACAAGGAGGTTTACAAAGTGCTTTACAGTAAAAACAAATAAAACAGCAACACATAAAATACTAAGCCATATTGCTAGTTGAAAGCTTGTCTAAAAAGATGTGTCTTGAGGTGTTTTTTTATAGTTTACACAGAATCCAAAGCTCTCAAGGCTAAAGGGAGAGAGTTCCAGTACCTTGGATTCACCACGGAAAAAAGCTTGATCACCTCTGGAATTAATTCCTTAAACGAGATAAGATAATTTATAAAAGTAATCGTTAGTCGCAGCCCAAAAATACAGCCAATATAGCAACTCATCTAGTGGTTTTTAATTACAGATTTAAAAAAACAAAAAAGAAAGATTTGTAAATTGATGTAAATGTAAATGTGCTGTATTTATATAGCGCTTTTCCAGTCTTAACGACTGCTCAAAGCGCTTTTACATCTACAGGAAACATTCACCATTCACACACATTCATACACTGTGGCCGGGGCTGCCGTACAAGGTGCCACCTGCTCATCAGATAAACATTCACACTCCGATGCGCAGCACCGGGGGCAACTCGGGGTTCAGCATCTTGCCCAAGGACACTTCGACAATGACTGCAGGGGCGGGGATCAAACCGCCAACCTTCCGATTGGCAGGCAACCGCTCTACCACTGAGCCACAGCCGCCCCTAATTGATGAACCCAATAGGTTTACACAGCCACAATATGAGAACTCATTACATCTTGGTTGTTTACCTCACTTAAAACAAAATCAATTCCTTCAGTTTCCAATATCAACTCATCTCCTGAGGACTTTTCTTTTTTTTTTTTTTACCCAATCTCAGCTCTTTTCTCTGTTTACTCAGCAGACAGGTTGAGCGCTGATATCGAGTAGTAACTAGAGTTTAACTAGTGGTAGTTAAACATTTGTAACAGAGCAGTGTGTATGAGCGGCCTTGGCACACACACTGCAGCTGGATTTGTACAGCATCTCATTCTACTGACAATTAAGCCTCTGCTTCTCACATGTCAATAAGCAGCCAGCACGTTATTTGCTAACCATGCAAAACACAACAGCGCACCTCTGTCACATCAGTGACATGTGTGCACCAAAAGAAGCCTTGAACTGTTCTCAGACCATACCTGCTAAGGATAGACCAGGCTATCTCTCTGGCTCGGAGTCGTTTACGTCCCTTGAAAGCACCAGCATTGGGTTTTTTAAGCGTAAGTGGTGCCTTGTGGTTAACGTAGTGCTCCCTTCTTGATTCAGGCAGAGTGTGTGACTGTTCCCCTCGTCCCCCAGGGAGCAACGGAAACATTTCCTAGGAGGAATTTGCCTCAGGAGTCTCTTGATCTGCCGTTATAAATACCCTATACAGTAAAAACAGCAACGTCCTGGCAAACTTGCACAATGGCTTCTGCAAAGTTAAAAACAGCCTTCAAAGTGAAGCCTTTCTACTCTCCGTTTCTGTAGGAAAGACCACTCTCAGCCAGGGTTTGGTCCTGCTAACTTTCTCAAGGGAAAACTTTCATTGAATGCCTCCATCTCTCAGCTGTTTGTCAAGTTCACTGTGTGCTGTGGGGTTACACGAGTGGAGCAGTGAGACCTGATTTGGCACAGGCTCAGCAGCATCTCCGTCAGTGTACTAATCCGGCATTGAGCCGATCAGAAACTCAACGAGCAGGGCTCAGGGCCTATGGCCACCCCCCATTGCTGCCCTCCTCCTCTGCTGGCAGCCTGTAGGCAGCCTATCCTGCATGTTGTTGCATGCCGGGACATTCGCATCTCAAAAGAATAATAAGTTTGACGGAGGCTTTAAAACCAAAACTTTACAACCAAGGCAGAAAATTCCCACCAGCCATAGGCCTGAAACGGTTGTTTCAAGCTGGCGAGTTTGTGTTCACTCTTCAGCCACTTTGGCAGGTGACCAGCAATTGTTGGGAAATCCTATTCTGTCTGGCCGGATGGTTTGTCGGGATATACACCTACTACGAGGGAAGCAAAATAACCCTGGGCTTTTGCACATGCATGCTGGGCAACTAATATCCTAACAAAGAACAGTCTGTACGCCCATGTAAGAACCAGAACACTTTCAAACAAAAACACAGCTACAGACAGTTAGAGAGATCATTGTGGTCCCCCAGCAGCTTAGTTAGATAGCTTGTAGATTAGATTAAGGTAGATCTATAAAGCTACGTGCCTAAAGCATTACTGTAAGCAAAATAGTGCACTAAGGATAAACTGTATCAAAACTGTTTAAAAACTAAGATAGCATGATTGGAAATGCCCTTTACTGAAATTGGAAGTGTGCAAAAATGCAAAAAATCCCATCTTACCTCTTTTCAATACTCCCTAAAATGCCTAGTTTGAAGGCATCCCCAGGGTTTATATATTCCAGTGGCATATTCATCTAGGTTCTGTATCATGCAATGCATTTGCATGCCTTATTAAATATCTTCAAGTGAATTACTGCAGGCTAAAATCTATACCCACAAGCATTCCAGAGAGCTTTAAGCTACAGTGTTCATTCTCCGTAACATAACGGCATCCACATTCAATCCCACGGTTGCATAATAATGTGACAGCATGCTCCTCTGGTCATCAGTCCTGCTGTGAAGACAAGCTCGACATTGGATGAGCAGATTACTGCAACAGAGCCTTTTACAACCAGAGCTGATGGCAAAAACGGGAAATGCTCTGTGAATCAGTAACCATGATGTAATAGCAAATGATGTGCAAGCAACAGTTTCCGCACATGTATTTCTGTCATTTCTGACGAGTTCTTTAGAAGTGGGAGAAAATGAGGACACATTACATTTGATTACATTAAATTTCACATATTTTTAACAGAATAGTTTGGTATAGTTTCAAAAGTTATCTTTTTTGCAACACGTGTAACTGTCTTTACAATCTAGGTCACATCAAACAAGACAGTGAATTCATGCAGGGATGATGAGGCTGATGCAACACTGTGGCAACATCACCTGCCCCTGCTCCCAGAGCCAACAACAAGGCTCTAGGATAGTCTTTAAATAAATAGTGTGAAAGTGTAGCTTTACTTCTATCATGACAAAATGATAAGGCAGAAGAGGATTTACCTTATTGAGTAATCCATCACAAGTTTCTCTGTACACAACATTTACCACAACGTATTTGCCGGATTAGATTCTCCACGAGGACCTTGGGCTTTTTGGTTAAAAAGTGTTTGTGTGTAGCAACACCTCAACCAAAAACAGACCACTGCTTTCGTCAAGGTGTAGGAACATCTGCGCTGGCAAATAATGGCCCAATTTGTTACGTTTTTATACTACTATAAATGAATCCATATAGGTGTCAACTTGTTATCTAAAACATGTTAGGGACAGTGGCTAGCTAACTGTGTCTCTCAGACTTTCAGTACATAAAACTTATTTTTAGAAAGTAATACCAGTCAAATTGAAATGCAAACAAGTTCATCTGAATTTTCTTTACTAAAACCGGATCCTGTTGTTACAAGTTTTGGTCAGACATGATTGTCATGTAAAATAAAATGTATTAATAACCATTGTATGCGTGCTTTATTACATTAATAAATTGTCTCTGTTCTACATTTCGTCAAAGATTTAAAAATGTGAAATGGTTCCATAAAATGTCACTTTTTTTGTTCATGTCCCCACTCGTGTATTTTTTTGGCAAGATGTGTGTACATTTATTTGCCAATATATTGACTTCGAGTTTTCTTATAAAATGTATTTTTGTAGTTTTTTCGTCTTTACTCTGCTACCAAAGCAATACTGCAGCATCAATTTGATCTTATTACACGCAAAATATTATTATCAATTCTAAATTTACATTTTTATGAAATAATGTATGATTTCTGGCTATGCTTGGATCCCTGGCATTTTCAGTTTTGCATTTTTTTTTAAATACTTTTACCATGTTACATTATACATTATATTAAAAATGCTTGCGACTTGGAGTAGAATTGGTATATTTATATATATTCTGCTATACACAAACCCACTCATTGTTAGCTTACCTTACCCAAGTGAGACTTAACGTTAGCTAACTTAAGATTAGTTGAATCATCTCTCGCACAAAAACACTTCATAACCGGAGAATTTTAAAAAGTAAGAGAGTCAACACATTGCTATTCCTCAAGTTACCGGTCCCAACTAAATATACCCGTACACGTATAACGTTACTCCAAATTTCTGTACCTGCAGACAACTTGTGATGGCACCAAGCTAAAGGCTGATTCCTAACGTTAGCTTGCTATGTTAGCTCCTCCAAAAAAAAAAACGTAAACTCGGGTCCCAATCAATATGTATTTTATGAATTACCTAGAAAAAATTGTGGTAACGAACACCTGATTAACTTCGCTGTACAGTTTGTAACGTAAGCCAACAACGTTGCCAAATAACGTTAACGTTACCACATTAATGCTCTAATTAACGTTAGCTTAGCATAGTGACGACGTTAGGTTGAACCATACAGTTTGGGATATCTGCTTTTAGACAACAAAACGTGGGTACGAGGCCAGCAACAGCAGTCTTGCAGCTATGGCTATAACATCCTCCATCAGCTTAATGGTGTGATTACACAATTCAAAAGCTCCCATCTCATGCTCTCAACAGCCATGGAGCTACCTTTCCTAAGGCAGCTAGCTAAAGCTAACGGGTTACAGCTCAACTGTTCAGACACTTGCCTGGACAAACTTCAGAGATCCTTAAATGTAGTTGTTGCTTTGGTGCTCCTGGTTAAACTGACAAGCAGCCGCCGTGTTATTCCTTAGTTTAGGGGCTAAAAGCTATCTCGTATGCCTCGTATCAGGTGCATGCAGGACCAGTGTTTCAATCTACTGGTTGTCAAATCCCAGCGACCTCTCCACTCCGACCTTTCAACCTGCAATGTGATATGCAGGGACAGGACGACCTCTAGTGTACAAACAGACAATGACAACAATTTATACCGTCTATGGCAATAGATTTTATTCAACCAAGGTCCATTCAGTGGTAAGATGACTCTGGGTGGACATTATCACCTATGTATTCATTTTTATTCTGTCGGCTGAACACCAACCGTCCATGTGACCAATGTATGTTCTTTTTTGGTCTACAGTAAAACTAGCAGTCAGTCCATTGCTTGTGAATGCCCACTTACCATCACAAATGTAAAACAATCTGCACTTATAGCAGTGCATCTAAGTTCCCCTTGCAACACACAGAAACAGATTCACTTTATAACCAAATATTGACAACAGCATGGGTCTTTAGACACACCTTCAGCAGACGCGCCTGATAATCCGACTCAACTGTCATTTTGTTTTCATTTGACTTATTTGAATAGCTAGGGGAAAGTGAAGTGAGAAGTAGGCAGAGGGGCTGGCACAATCACAGTGTCCTTCCTCCAGACAGTCTGGGGTCCAGGCTGGGTCGTTGACAGCAGCGAGCCTGGCTGTAGTTGGTAAATTTGTCCAGTTCACCAACTACCAACCTAGCTAAACACCCAACATGTGGATTGTCAGTTGTCACATTTAAAAGAGACAAAAGGCAAACAAGGATGTTGAAAGGTGCAACTAGAGAACAGCGCTGGACGTCCCCGGAGCAAAGAAGGAGACTCCTTTATCATGGACCTTGTACTGAAAGAGTTTCTTCTGTGTGTACGGCCCATCACCTTGTCTCCTCCTCCAACACACTTCCACCTGAAAGCAAAGAACGCTATTGGTTACTTACATTGTTTAGTAAAGTCTTTTTGTGCATCTTATGCTGATCACCTGCAATATATACTGTAGATATACCTTGTGCCATATATACTATATCTACATCTATCTATCTATCTACATCTATCTATCTATCTATCTATACATCAATCTATCTATCTATCGATGGTACGGTTCATGAAAAAACATCTGAACCGTTCGGTCCACTTGTCTCGGTTCAGAGCACGTTTTTGAAGCAGGGTTTGATGCATGTGCAATGTAGCCTCGTGGACGTATGTGACCTCAGACAGTGTGTTTAACTTTCATGCAAAAGAAGAGGTGTTGAAGATTGAAAGAAAAAATAACAAGAACCGGACACAACCAAAAACCGTATCCCTAAAATCGTGAGACGGACCGAACCGTGGGTTTTGTGAACCGTGCCACCTCTAGTTTAATTGTTACTAAAAAGTCCTCTTTGTTCACAGCATTCTCCTTAACCTTATGCAGTTATACTTGGACTATAGACACATCTATGAAGTGTTATAAAATATATCAATCAGAATCATAAAGACCGTACAGACACTAACCTGGCCATGAATGTCCCTGCAGAAGCCAGTGGGGAGACCCTGAACATGAAGAGTGAGGCTACACTGGTGGGTCAGGCCCTTCAGAAGTCTCTCTGAGCCTTCATCATCTCCATCATCCTCCTCTTCTTCTTCCCCGTCACAGCGTACCAGCATCACCACATTGCCCTGCAATACAAAAACAGTAAATACAGTCACTGTACATACAGTGTACTATACAGTAGATATGTTATAAATACATGCAACTGCAAATTCCATTCAAACCACAACCAGCTCAACGCTGGCTGTGCCGACTGATATGAGTATATGCCACTTAAAAAGTCTCAAATAGATCATGCTTTGACTGACAGCGAGGATACAGACTGATCTCATGAAATGGCGTCTATATGACGCGACAATGCGTATGAGATTATTGCCGTGTTATCAAGACGCATACTAGCTATTTAGCGTGTATATCAATGCCGTTTGGCCTCCATTGACTCACATTACCTTGCAATAGCGTGTTAATTTAAATAAATGATATTTAAAATTAATATAGTAGTATGAAAGGGCGGAAAATCTGATTAGGGAGGTTGTGCTGGATGGGTAGAACACAGGTCTTGCACCTAGGAGACTGGGGATCGTGTCCCGTGTGTCCCGTTTACAGTTTAACTGTTGGTTTCTTCTTTTTTACTAAGATTACAGTGTTTACGTCCGCTGTATACAGGCGTAGACATCCACGTGGATAGCTCAAAATGCGTACAGGTAACATGCCAATTGCCTTAAGAAAGTCGGCGGGTATGTTTACATGACGCCATGATGTCATGTTGAAGGATCTCACCTGTAGCTGCGAGCAGATGGTGGCTCGGCAGTAGTGGCTGAAGTCCAGCATGGCTCCAACGCTCACCCCCAGACTCAGCAGCACGCTGAGGTCATCCACCAGCAACACCGGCGGTCCCCACTCCTCTGGTCCATCTGCCTCCACTTCCCCGTCACCAGAACTAGTGACACTGGACCGGACAAACTCAAACAGGCTCTTAAGGCCAACAGCAGGATCACTGAAGACGGAGACATGAGGGAGACGGAGAGACAGGTAACAAGATGTACATAAGTCTGGAAGTCTGGAAATATGTGGAAACATTTATATCATTTAACATTTTGATATGTTGAAAACTGTGAGTAGTGTGTAAATGTCATATTGTTGGATTGGTAATTACCAAGGATTTGACTTAAACTCAAATAAATACAATGAAAGTTACATTCATTTTATTATTAAATAAATAATAATAATTACATTACATATCCAAAGCAACTTATAATTGCTATAAATATCGGAGGTTGCACACCCCTAGAGCAACTAGAGTGGTTAAGTGTCTTGCTCAAGGACACATTGGTTGATGTTTTCCAGTGGGAATTGAACCTGGGTCCCTCACACCAAAGGTGTGTGTTCTATTCACTGCATCATCACCAGCCCTATTACATCCAGGTTACAAATGATGACATATAACAATAGCAAGACATAAGTCTGTAAAGGTAAGAAGACAAAGTGGAAAAAGCCAAAGAAAACGCGTTTGTACCTGAGGAAGCCCATGGCTTGACTTCTTGTGTCAGTTTCTTGAGGAATCAAAACAGACAGCGACTCATTTAGTCCCTCTAGGAAAACCAGCTGACCCTTTTCCTTGGCTTGTACTAGGCTGACGCCCTGAAGACACACAATTCACACACACATTAAATGTCATCACTCGTGATTGCACCAAGCTAAATCCACCTTGAAAACCTTATGGTGAACAAAATTGGGGTCATACATGCCACTAAGAGCTAGCATTACAGATAAGTGCAAATTCCGCGTATCCATATCTAAAACTGAAAGACAAAAGAAAGGTCAACACATTGGTATTTGACTGCCAATATAATGTGTGAAAAGTTGTTGTAAGACACATTACGTTTAGGCTTTTTATCCAATGCTTGGCTTTTTTTTCCCCATTTCAGAGCGGTCAAAATTAGGATAAAGACATCAATAATGAAAAAACTCTGTCAATGTTCCTCTAACTGAAAAAATAATGTATAATACAGTAGTGACATGGAAAGAAGTGAGAATTAAGAGTGGTTCAATTGTGTTTTAGAGTAGGAGACTGACATGATGGATTCAGTTGAGTAAATGCAAAGTAAACACATCAATATGATGTGAAATGTTAACCTTTAATGTCACAAAGTTTTGAAATAACACTTTCATCTTACAGTGTAAATGTTAATAAGAATACAGTAAACGGATGACAACATTACAGACTCACCAGTCTTTGACTGATTGCACTGTAATGATTGAAGGACTGCACCAGACCCAGAAACCACACTTTGCAGCGTGCTGGAAAAAATAAAAATAAAAATAAGAGAGATCAGCTGTGGCTCAAACCTCTGGCTGAATAAGCTGTATCAGACATGGGTGAACAGTTTCTCTCATTATGATACTTTATACTCGTCAAGTGGCAACTCACCTCGTAGGTACAACGAGAGGAAGTGGTGAATGAGGAAAGAAGCATCACTCTTTCTGTCTGAGAGCAAGACGAATTCCCCCTGAAACGTTATAATAGGAGGACAACGTTACAAACTTTAGACGACTAGGATGCGTGACATTTTGAGGATAGAAGTATAAGGAACTCACCCATAGTTACACCATTAGCATGCAACAGTGTGATACATCTTAATAAAGCAATGTGTAATAATGACCATATTACCATGCCAGATCAATAAAAAATGTTAACTCCTCACCTGTGTGAAGCTGTCGGGAGTGGTGTTCAAGATACTGTTGAGCTCTGTATACATAGCTAGCTAGCTAACTATAACGCTAATGATACTAGCTAACCTAACTCTAATTTAAACAAGCTAAACAGTGTGTGAGTGGGCTAAAATAATGCAACAAAAAATTAGCTATTAGCAGGAATCAGCCTCAAAATGTGTCTTGTAAATTCATAGGTTAAAAAGTAACGTCAACGTTTCTACTTTGCTAGACAACTTTCCTTTCCTCTCAACTTGCCAGCTGCTGTGCTAACTTCAAGAAGCATTCTTTAAAAGACGAATAAAAACCTCACAGGAGGTCTCACTCTGCACTTAGCGGTTGTGTACCTTTGGACCACGAAGAAGCCGTTAACGTCTTACTGCTGTGTAATTGTATTGATTCTAGACTACACAAAAAGTAAACCGTAAACGTCTTAAAAGTGAATTTCAGGTTTTCATGCGTATTTTTTGGGTGGAAAAACAGCCAGCACAAGTCTGTGCAAGGAAGGTCTCCATGGCGACAGCTTTGTACAGCAAACTTGATAGACGATCTTTGCTTGCACATGGCGACTTCTTCGACGGTATTCCACCCTTACATTTGTAAGACACCGCCACCTGTTGGTGGGACCGTGCTAATGGGAATTACTTTACTTTTCATTCTTCCACTTTAGATCAGATTCTAAATTTGCCAATCTAACATCCAAATGTGACACAAGAGAGGACTAAGTCTGCCTCTTATTTGTTTGTGTGTTTGTCTGTGTCTGTTTCTGTGGGCCTTGTTTGAGAGCGGCAGACATTGTTCTTGCTGTTGTGTTTCCGTTGTGTCTCCCTCCACTTTTCTGTATGTTCATAAACTTTATTTCAGACCCAGGGGGATCGATATCACAATAAAAACACCCAAGAACACACACACACAAAATATATACTGTATATATATACATTCGCCTACACATATACACACATATATAAATACTGTACATATATACACATACACAGATACACATACACATATACTGTATATACACATACATATACATGCATACACATACTGTACATATGCTTTCCTTACATACATACATAGACACATTCAAAAATACAAAGCCTTCCACAATGTTCAGTGACTAACATGCAGACATGTTTGCCAATGGTTCCACAGTCTGGAAGAAAATCTGACAGAACTGTGTACAGAGACCAGTTTTTGCACTTTTGCTTATCTATTTGTTTAAAAAAAAAAGCAAGGAGCCTTTCAAAGGTGTATTTATCAAAGGTGTGCTTCATCCTTAGTTTCTCATTGAATTTTGCTACTAGATGTTTTCATGTTATATTTGTAATAATCTAGGTTCTTTTTTTGCTAATCTGTTTTTGAGACAATGCTCTGCAGAGAGATTTCTGCACAAGGAAACCAGATGTGAGCCTCGTTAATACTCTAAATCACACTTTTTCTATTCACATATAAGAATACAGTATATGATAAAGTATGCAGAGGTTATTAAGAAATTTTTTCCTATATTATGGCAGAAAATATGTTTAAAACACAAATTGTTATTGTTTTGGCCTCAGCATGTCATTAGCACAAGCCTGCTTCCTGCTCAACATTTAATCAACCCTATGCTAAACGGGGGAATATGGAGCCACAATCATTTATTTTTTTACTTTGGCTTTATTCTTTATACTTTATTGACCTGAACTCAAGTTTGCAAGCCTCAGCAGCAGACTGGTTCACTCTCACCGGTGTCACCATGCTGTTTCTGACTCCTCCTGAAAATCATTCCAATGCCAACAAAAGTGTGTGCTGATCTGGCTCGTTTGAATAAAAAAAGCAAAAAAACCTACAATGTATCTTCCTTTTATCTTCAGTGTGGTTGAATTCAGGCTGGGTTATGCACGTCATCCATCTTATCCTCATTGGGTCCATGCCTGTGAACAGCAGAATGAAATGGGAGATGGAACATTAGCAGCTGATGATGCTTTGGATCAGCAGATGGCAGTGGTGTAGCGCTCCAGCAACTCTACATCAAACCCATCAACACTGCAAATGCAATGAATCTGCATTTTAATCTTTAAACATGTTCTACATTACCCTACTAAGGACACAGCCCTCCTGAACATCTCAGACAGAGCAACGCCATCCCTGCACTGCAGTGCAGCTCACACACGTTAATTGTTATCACACCAGACTGAATCGTTTCCATATTCTTTACTGTGTATGTTACAGCAAGTGTTGTTGTCACTTCATAAAACCTTGCTTTTGTCACACCAAAAGATCTTTATTAGATAGTATTTTGGCTCTTGTTTTTTGACTTTAGTTAAATGTTTTTTTTATTATATGGCATGGTTGCAGCTGTCGCCGTGGCCCTGCTCCGCCGCCTGCTTGACCCGGCCATGTCCTATAGGACACCTCCAGGCTGGATAACTGATCAGGCGGGCCGGCTCTGTGGTCGGCATGAAGCTGGACTCACTGCCGATGGCAGAGAGGAGGACATTGGAAAACTGCTGGACATTATTGACAATGCCAGCCACCCCCTGCACACCGTCATCAGCACCCAGAGGAGCCTGGAAGGCTGCTCCTTCCCAAGTGTAGGGCCAACAGACTCTTGGTCTCCTTTGTCCCCTGAAGCCATTATTCTTTACAACTCCTCACTCGGGGGGAGGAGGAAAAAGGGTAACTATTTTACTATTTTTTTCTCTCTACACTGTATTTTTCTATCTTTTTGTAAGCTGCTGAAATCTGCTGCTGGGAATTTCAACTTCCTTGAGGGAGTCATCCCAAAAGGATCAATAAAGAGGAGTCTAAGTGCCCTGCTACACCCTGCAACATCCTGCTACGCCTTGCTACGTCCTTTTACGTCCTGCTACGTCCTGCTATGCCTTGCTACGTCCTTCTACGCCCTGCTACGTCCTGCTACGTCCTTTTACGTCCTGCTACGTCCTGCTATGCCTTGCTACGTCCTTCTACGCCCTGCTACGTCCTGCTATGTACTGCTACGTCCTGCTACGTCCTGCTATGTCCTGCTATGTCCTTTTATGTGCTGCAGTGCCCTGCAACGTAATCTTGACCACCCAGATGAGCAGCTCCAAATTAGGGTCATGTTGAAAAAAACATCAGAGGTTGCCAAGTTCAAGTCGTCGGAATGCCAATCTACGGCATGTCAGGCAGTCTAGTTTTCTGCAACTTTGTAAGTCTCGCAGACAAAAGAAAAAACAGACCAATAAAGTATAACATGCATACTGACATCAGTATTATTTCACACTGCTGTGCTGAATCAGACTGAATGGTCCAGGATCAACGTACAAACTCATGTGAGAAGAGTAATATAAAACAATCCAGTGAGCTGTCATTGACTTACTGTTTGATACAGACATGCAAAAGCATACATAAATGCTTGAGTATCCGTCTCTGTGACCGTTGGTAGCAGCCTTTGTGGTTAGAGACCCTGCAATCCTACAGTCCTTGAAGCCTTCCTTAACAAGCCAGAAAGTGACAGCACAGTGAGGTTTAATTGATTGCTTCCTTGAGAACAGCTATATGCCATACGTTAACATAATCGCACAGTAGCAGACACAAAATATGTAGGAATCAAAAAAGTGTTTTTTAACATGCCACAAACTTTTATCATGAAACCTGCAACACTGCAATTATTAAGATCCCAGTTGCAGACATTTACAAATTTTTAAAAGCTGCCAGAGGATGCTAGTGGTCGTCTACAACAAGATGCAAGCTAGCATTCACTTTGTCTAAGTCCCTTCCCATGTTTGTCCCATAGATTGTATTTTCCTCTGCCAAGACAGACACTTTAAATACCTCTACATTATGCTATAACTTCCGGATTCAACCTGAAATGCAGTACATCAAATTATGAAAGCGAAGTCCCAGATTGAGAGCTTCGGATAAACAGCAACAAAATGCAACATAAAGATTCACAGAACAATTTTCAAGATGACAGCCAGGACAGGAGGATATGACTAACTGTTCATTGTGGGCTGTGGGGGTTCAGAGTCCGCAGTCTGGACCGCTGAAGCTCACTGTTCCTGGGGGCTGGAAGCGAGTGAGGGCTGACGGGGCTGCAGATCGAACAGGGGGGGGAAGGAGAGTATGTGTCGTCCTCCCATCGCAGGACTCGACCCTTAGCTTTGCTCCGGCCATTAACAGTCTTGGCACAGGACCCGTTGGGGATTCGAGGTTTAGTTTTGGGTGCCCTGTAGAGGTAGATGTCATAGCAGGCAAAAGGACCCCCCGAAGACTTGACCTTAGTCCTCTTGGCGAGATGGAGTTCCAAGTCGATGGTCACCTTACAATGCAGGAATAGACTGGTTATTAACATGCAAAACAAGTACATTGACAGAGAAAGATTTAAATCAAAACCCATTTAGCAAAAGATTGCAAACACAGAGCTACAGAGAGTACTAGCGGTACGAGAAAAAAATCCTTACAGCATGGTATCGCAATATTTTCCCAGGCAACATAGTGTCGCTACACGGATGCCAAGTATCGATCTTTTATTGGATAAATTGAGGTGAGAATTAAACCTTTTGGTACTGGAATAATGGATTGACAGGTTACAATTTCTAGGTTGAAGAAATATCCCTTTAGCCAAAGATGATGCTCAATCGAAGAAAACACTTTCACACAGCCCCATCATCAACATCATCATCATCATCACCATCATCAGACTATGTTCTTCCTCTCTCAGCCCTCTGAAGTCCTCACACTGCCTTGCGGCCAGTCGCTCATTCACATGTAGTGCAGGACGCAGCGAAGGAGCGGGGGTGTTACTCTGCTTTAGACTGGTAATGTATGGCATTTCCATCACAAAGAAAGCTAAAAGGGTCCTGTTCTGATCAGCAGCATTCCGCAGAGTCTCATTAGTAAACCAGACGGTGCCAGAATGATCCATTTAGACTTAACCCCCCCCCCCCCACCCCCTTGTTTCTCTCCTCTTTCCTTTTGGTTTCAATCCCTTCTTTGTAAAAGCACACTGTGTGCTTGTGTGCATGCATGCATGTAATTCTAAATTAGATGTGTATCCATATTTTATGTTTCACTGTGTGTATACTCTGTGTGTGTGTTAACATGTGCATGCATGCAGTTCTAAATGTGGACATTTTGTGTCAATTTGGACATTTTTACATATTTTTGCATAGATACATGCATGACTTTGTGTGTGCGTTTGCCTTTTTGTATGCCTCTATCATGCACTACTATGTGTGTGCGCGCGCCTGCATCAGCCAATCACGGTGGCCCCTTCAGTATCCTAACACCATCATTCCACCACATCGTCAGCCAATCACAGGCCGCTGATGAATCCCAAGTCCCAGCAGGTTTGACTCGGAAGAGCAGAGAACAAAAAAAAAACAAAGATATAGAAAATCTTGACATGCCTCCACCATGTTCTCTGTTTCCCAATCCATGTACCCTCATTATCCTCCACACACACTTTATACCCTCAGAGCTCTAGCTGTGATGAGCGCATGGCTGCAGGATTTTGGATCAACAATAAATTAAAGTAACATTTACAGTATTGTGTATAGTATAATTTTGAGCTCCTTTTATTTTACTACTTTAATTCAGTGATTCTCAAAGTTGGGTCCGTGGCACTCTGCCAGGGTTTTCACATTCATCATTTTAAATTATTATGATATGAAAAAGCATTTGTTTATTTAATAAAAAAGGCTTTGAGGAGAAATATTTCAATTTTTAAATCTATAATAGTTCATAGATTACGTTCTAATCCGACAAATCTATGACTCTTGTAATCATCTATGTCTGACATTTACAGTTTGTAGATAATTTGCAGTTTAAGATTTTATAAAACATAATGATGATGTTGTAGCCTATAATTAATCTGGTAATTCTTAACCTCAAGAACCCTCCAAGGGGTCACATGATAAATCTGAGTTGTCACAGGATATCAAATGGCACAGGAAAGAAGAAAAGACATACTTTTTGCTGTGGAAAACTCAATATTATTCTTCTGGTCTCCAACAGTTCACAAAAAATGACACATGCAGCTTCTATAATGCATGCACCCTATGACAAGATGTCAAATATACGTCCACTTCACTCTCCTTTTAGATCCGGCTGATGCTGTTTTGTTTTCTGTTAACTCCTGAGGAAAATATCTGTCTCTTTCGCTGCTGAATAGTCCTCAATGTTCACCAGCAAGTTGTTAGAGCTATCTGTCTGTCTACAGAGGGCTTTTTTTAATCTGAAAACAGCTGCCCGTTGAGAGGGATGAGACTGAACCAAACAGCCGGGGGAAGTGATGCCAAAACAATTAATATCTCAACCTTTATGTAAATGATAGTACTGCACTAAAGGTCATCATATGAGCACACTGTCATAATCCTCATTAGTAGTAGCTGGGAAACGAAAATGTGATGGTGAGGGCAGTGCTGTGTGTGTGTGTGTGTGTGTGTGTAGTAGTAGTCGTTTAAATGCTCTAATATACTCCAGTTTGTTACCGGATGACCGCCAAGCTGCAGAAGAGTCACTTGATCTGCCTTGCCCATCCGCATGTGGGTGTGTTTGTGTGTGCGTATAAGGCCAACGAAACCCGGAGGTCACAGAGTTTGGATCACGTGTGCTCAAGCTGTAGCATCAGAAAGGGTTGCCATGGCAACCACTTCCTCTCTGTGTGAAGATGCATTAAATCGCCGCCAGCAGCAGATAAGTGAGAGTGAATGAGAGAGAAGGAAGAGAGGAACAGAGGAACAGAGCGATTTGGTGAAAACTTTCAGAAGGTCTCGCACACACACACACACACACACACACACACACACACACACATATACACACACACTCTTAATGTGTCCTTTTACTGCTGTAATAAAGACAGATCAAGCAATTGCTGCTTTACCCAGAGGGATCAGGTGCTGCGTTCAAGTTCCTTTAAACTGTTCTTATTTCCTCATCTTTCAAATGGTCACAAGAACGATTTGTGGAATATTTTTCAGCCCTGACCTTGACCCTTAACTAGTTTCTACTAAGCATTGGACAGCACATACAGCAAACCATTTACATACAGATCATTTTTAAAACATCAAACAAGTATTTATGAGTGGAAAACAACAAAGTATGAAGAAAGCTAGAAATCAGTTTTCTTTAGTTGCTTTTAAATGTATCTGCCTTAATTTGACCCAGATATTACGTGAAGTAAAGAGACGATGCTGTCTCTCCCACAAAGCTTGATTGACAGCCCTGAAAAGACGTGACACCTCAGTGATGAGCACTTCACAAAAAAGATGGAGACAAACTATAATTAACAAAAGGAGAAGAGTCTTGCAGATAACAGCTTAGCAGTTACATTAAAAAAAGCCCCAGCCCCCCCCCCCCCACATCATCACATACCCTTCACCATAACTAGAGATTGGCACTGTTTTATTTCAGTTAGCCTAATAGCTGGTTTGATTTGCATTGAGAGTTGATTTTATGGAAAGCATTACATGCTGATCTCTAGGTACTGTATGGTGAAGGATATGTGATTATATGCGGCTATTTTTATTCCAAAGGTCAAGGGATATTTATCAGGATGCATAGTGTCCTGGATCCATGAAATAACTGGCCTGTAATAATACAATCTGCCTGCTTCTATGGGGATTCAACATAGGTGTGTCTATACTCATGTCCTTAGCATTTTAAGGAAGAACATTTGTTTATTCACGATTCATTCCTCATTCACAAATAAAATTGGTAAAAAGGGTGGATTTAGTTAATTAAGGCATTAAGATCAATTTCCAAAAGATGCTTTTTTATTCCTCTTTTTAGTCAACTTAAGCAAGGGGTTCCAATACTCATGAGCAGCACTGTAGAAATCACCAGGACCTTTTTTTAAATTCTGTCCTGGACTCAGTCTCGACTCGGACTCAAACCTCTTTGGACTTTGTCTTGACTCGGTCTGGACTAGTCCTGGTCTTAGACATGTCTTGGACTTGTCAAAGGTGGTCTTTCCTACAGCCCTGCAATAACTCAACTGAAAGAATTGCACTATGATGTGTTCAGGTGACACATATACAACAAATATATACATATACATATACTAACAAATATACTCGTTGTGTTTCACCAGAAACTCAGAGACTGAAACATCGGTCGTGTAGTAAAAGATGTTTCCAAGCCAACTGAAAGGAGAAGGAGTTGCTGTGAATGGAAGATTTAATGATTAACAAGTTGGGAGTCTTGACAGTTTTGAAACACTGCACTACGCTATTGATAATAGTACCATAGCGTCTAAAAAACTGCTTCTCTGTGATAACAGTTCACTCTGTCACAGTGCTCCTCTCAGAGGGATGACGGCCCCTCCCCCATCCTGCTTTACTTCTCGCTGTTGGTAATGTAATGCCCACTTGTTGCCATGGCATCCACTGGTACTTCTGGCCTCACTCGTTTCAATTCAGAGGACCCTCTTTTAGTGTGTGTTTGTGTGTGTGTGTGTGTGAGAGAGAGAGAGAGAGAGAGAGAGAGAGGCAGGCAGGAACAAAAGAGGGAGATAATCACTGTTGCTGCTGTTTTTGTAGCTCGCCTACTGCTGTTTCCTATTCTGGACAACAAAAAGTCTTTTCTTTTATCTAAAAATGCTTTCTTACCCCCCTTTTTATTTATTTGGAGAAAGAGAAGTGCATCCGGACCTTCCCCCACCCTCCATCCATCAGCACCCTTGTACCCGGGGAAGGGTCCCCGACAATGACGCTGTTTAACCCGTTGCTTTCTCAGTGATCCAAAGGAGAAACCCGACAAAGGGCCAGCAACACTGCGGCCTCATCTGAGACCCATTCAGGGCTGTGTGTGTGTGTGTGTGTGGGGGGGGGGGGACTGTTGTACTTCTATCCTTGTGGGAACCAATTTGAGTTTTACACTTTTAGAGTGAGAATACTTTTGAAAGAAAGAACATTTTGTTCAGCCTCCCTTTACAAAAAAGACTATGCTAAAGGTTTCAAGGGATAGTTTGGATTCTTTGAGGTGTGGTTGTCTGAGATACTCATCTATAGTCAGAGTATCACCTACAGTAGATCGTGGTTGACACGCTTGCAATTCGGAGCAGACAGGAGTCCAACACAGAATCTAAAGACTTGACTTGGAATTGTGTCAAATGGCTTCAGACTCGACTAGACTCTACTTGAGACTTGAATAAGACTTGTATGAATGATTTGAGAGTTGACTTACCCTAAAATACTTACTTAGGGTAAGGGACATTAAAAATGCAGTATGTCAGTGAGGGTCCTCACAAATATAGAAGTATAAATGTATGCATTTGTATATAAAAGGAGGGTGGAGGTGAGCATGGAAATCTGACAGATGCTTTGAGCATGTGTGAAGGTATGCGTGCATTATGTGTGTGTGTGTGTGTGTGTGTGTGTGTGTGTCTAAATTTGAGGAGATCGCACACCATGTGGGATCTATTGTATTGATTTGGACATGTATTTTTTGTTTCATTTTAAGGTCTACTTTTGCTCGGTTGTTGTTCTCTAAACCACTTAATACTTTGTTTGAATGTGTTATGTGTTTGTCTATGGAAGATCGTTAACATTAGTCAACTTAAACAGCTAATGTGAGTCAAAACTGCCTGCGAGCTTTTCCTGTGCAGTAATTTCTCTACCATGTGACAGAAAATCGTGTGGTTATGACACAATTGTTATTTTTACAATAATGCCTGCTACTTGTGATACAAGGTAAAGGAACCTTTGATACGTTGTCCTGTTTTGTTAGAAATAAACAATAG
This sequence comes from Etheostoma cragini, assembly GCF_013103735.1. Classification (NCBI taxonomy): domain Eukaryota; kingdom Metazoa; phylum Chordata; class Actinopteri; order Perciformes; family Percidae; genus Etheostoma; species Etheostoma cragini. Next base: position 26,052,057 of record NC_048412.1, on the reverse strand, counting down.
ACAAATAAAGTCTTTTAAACGTTACAGATGCAAAGTTGTTCACTGTCAAAGGGATGCCAAAATGAATGGGCGTCAATGGAATGCTAGCAGAAGGTGACGGCTTGTTAGCCTAAGAATCTCCCCAGAGGAGGTACGCTTTCCGCATGTTAGCTTACCCCCTTGGTTCTGATTTACTTTTAGTTTTAAATAGTAGTAGAATGTTGTAGTAGTAGTAGAAACAACAAAACTGAGAATCTGAGAACATGTTGACTCCATAATGTGGAAAACATAAAATACACCTGAACCATGGTGTGTGTGTGTGTGTGTGTGTGTGTGTGTGTGTGTATAAGCAGGGAGGCACAATTATGACAAGTATCTAAGAAGCTGCGTTCAAAGCCATGCAGAATGTTTGAGAGTTCAGGGGGGAACAGGGGAGCCGCTGAGGAAAACACAGGATCCACAGAGGTCATGTTAAAAAGATTTATTTCAACAACTGTCTGAATCTTGTTGGTTTATTCTCAGTTCGAAGTCCCAAAAAAGTACAAAATAAAACAAAAAGCAAGTACATCAAAGGATTAGAAATCACATCAATGAAAACCAAGACACATTGTGTTGCTTCTTTTGAAATCAATCCAAGCAATTTTAGTTTTCTCCAATATTTATACACACTCACTGGATTAGTCAGACAAACATCAAAACCTCTCAGTAGCTTTATCTTAACTATCTTCTTTTTTTTTTACAATGACGTATTACTTACTTTTTAAATTTCTGTATGATTTATTTCTTTTTACAAAATACACCAATGCAGGCAGGGGAAGGTGTGTGTGTATACATATAAGCATGTTTGTGTCCTCATCTTTTCACTGTGTGTGTGTGTGTGCATGTGTGAGTGAATGTGTGTGTGTGAGTGTGCAGGTAAGAGATAAGGGAGAGTAAAGTGACAGCAACAATGGGGGTGGGTCAGCAAAACAGGGGGAGTGTAAAGGGGGGGGGGGGGGG
>NC_048412.1:26048837-26050979 GCF_013103735.1 Etheostoma cragini | reverse complement strand
AACTTTGACCCTGCCGACTGGTGGACAAATGTACAAATGAATTCTCTTTAAGCCTTTGCAGCAAAGTTCTGACCAACCCATCAGAAGTGGATTCCCTCAAAGACTATGTTCATCTTTGTGAAAGGCAAAAACTAAACACAACCTTTTATCCCAAGGAATTATATCTAGACTGGACGATTCTTCACATCACAATTTACGTCCAACGTCAACATTCAGCGCAAATTCAGGAGGTCATTTATGTAGCAAGCAGAAGGTAAAGTGAGTAGTGTGTCGAGTTTTTATGCAAAAGACTAAAGCTCACATCCCGTCACAAACCTGCAATTAACAGGTGTCCTTTAATTTGATTAACTCTTTCCACAGTGTTTTTCTTACCAAAACCCAAGTGTTTTAGTTGCCTAACCCTAATCATATCATTATTTACCAAAATTGTGTTCTTCCCTAACCTCAACCTTACCATAGCTGCAATGTGCAGATATTGTACTACGAAAGAACGAATAAAAACTACAGCATTTGACATAAGAATCATTGTCATTGAGCGTAATCTTGTGTTTTGCAGAATCGTCCAGCATCGACGTTCTTGTCTGGTGATTTGGTTGAAGAAAACAAAGATGAACGTAGGCCCAGTATGCTCTTAAAGAATCCCAGAGTTGTCTTTTACTTCATGCACTCCAATGGATTTTCATGTTCCACGGTCATGCTTTAGAGAACCACAGCAGTGTGTTTGCAAGTTTTAGCTCCTTAACCACAAACACTTTTACATTTTCGCTGAACGCTCCAGGTTTTTTCCTGTTATTCCAGGTAGCTGTTGTTTCCATTCATTTCTGTACAGTGTGGAAATCAATAAGCAGACTCTTGAAACATGCTTGAGTTTTGTATTCTATTAAAGCGAGCAATAAAGGCTTGATATTTTGACATGTCAAAGTGAGAAAAACACAGGTGTTACGTCTAAAATTAATGAAGGCTGGATTCCGTGTAGCTGCTTCAGTTTCAGGGTGTTGGTATTCAGCATGTTGGCTCGCTGCCACGGCTTTTTGGGACACGTTCATAGAACAGAGTGATCGTTAAAGCAACACTAGAGAAAGTTTTGTACCTTAAAATAATGTTTCCAAAATCATTTCAGTGGTACCTCAACTCGTTACAGGGTGAGCGGCACTTCTGCATTTGCTTTGAGGATCTCCACCGGCTACAACCGCTCCATGCAAGTTTGGCAGATCAGGAAGCGGATGTGTAGTTCCAATGAGACATAACGGGACAATTCCGCTGCCAACCAGTAGGAGGATGGGAAAAGTTTATTTTTTATTTTTATTATCGGCGTGTTGCCACAGCCAGAAGGCAAATTAGTTTCAAATGAACCTTGAGGCAGAAAAGAAAATGCTGGATCAACTTTTTACCCGTTAGCACCGGTTTGTTGAGGACACCCCCCGTCTGTCGCTACCAATGATCACCCATTGAATAGTCACGATTCTCTCCAACCAATCAGTAGTCTGCATGTTTTCACGTTACCTTTTAGTATCGCCTCGGCTTGCTGGGAATCTCGACTGAGGTAGTACTACAAGAAGTACCTGTTAGCAGGTACCAGGGACTTTTTTTTGTAATGTAAAACCAAAAAAGGAAAGTCGAGGCGAGTCGATTAGGTACTATGCAGTTTGAAAAACGCCATTAATAACACCTGGGCTTTTTTTACTATAACAAGTCAAAATGTCCGCTATGAAAATGACCCACGGTAAAACATTTACATACAGTAATGTAACAAATGTTAGCTCAAACTTGATGTTTGCTGTGATAGACTCAACTCAAGCGAGTTTCAATAGTTGGCTAATAGAATTTCAAGAAGAGAAACTGATGGATACCTGGAATGGTTGAAAATGTAACTCTCTAAAAGACACATTGTTTGTAGATGTTGGCCATATTAGATTTGTAGTAAAAAAGGGCTAAAACCATGTCCTTTAGAGAGTGCCAGAATGCAGCAAAATTCCATTAAATTTTCAACAAAAACAAACTGCAGCTACTTGTTGCAACTTCAAGCAAAACCCAGTTTCAGTAGCAGCCATTTCAGCGGCTTGGACGCTCAGCTCTAAGCTCATCGTGCTCGACTGGCATGTCACGTTCGGTTGAGGAGACAGTGAGGTGAGCTGCATGAGC
>NC_048412.1:26037791-26048827 GCF_013103735.1 Etheostoma cragini | reverse complement strand
CAGGCAACCCAGGAAGCACATGCACATCCACATGCAAGACCCTTGCATTAGTTCCCCATGTGAACAGTAATGATCGCTCATGCAGAACGCCTTGTCTGATCCCGCTTCACCTCCTCCTCGTCATTTATTGTCCCGAAACAAAAACAAAGAGACGAATAAACTCTTCACTCTGGCTGATTATCTGTGGGTACCACCGTCATACATAACCAAGCAGTCGCTGGGGGGGGGGGGGGGGGGGGGGGGGGGGGGCATGTTTTAAGAGGTTTCAATTCAATTAATTTTGAAGTTAATTAAGGTCAGAGAGAAAAAATTGATTGCGGAGTCCATTTTAGCTCTGTTTTTTCCAGCCTCTTATCCCCATTAATATTGCATGGCATCATCGACCCTGCTGCACTGAGGCATCCTGGGGCACCCGCCTGCGCCTCGTCACACACACACACACACACACACACACACACACACACACACACACACACACACACACCAAATTCCAGACCCTGATGCCTGTACCATTTACAACCACACCCTAATTAAATGTTTGCGTTTGAATTCAACAGCACTTTTAGAAAGGAAGAGCAGTGAGAGCATTTACCCGCTGGCTGTTGGCCTAGATAGTAACTTCAGGCAGGACGTGTGGATACGTCACTTCCATGGTTACGGGATAGGGGCCCTCTGTCCTCCCGTCAGCGTGAAACTGGAAAATGTTTTTTGTTTGTTGGATTTCATTGTTGTGCATTAGTGGAGGGGGGAGCGGGCAGTGGGTGGGAGGCACAGAGTCACGAGGACTATAGAGCGGGTGTCATTTTGGGGGGAGGAGGAACAGAGATAAACACGGTACTGATGATGATGATGATGATGATGATGGGGGAACACGGACAGTTCCTAATGTCCTTTAGTCTTTCAGTGGGCGGGTAAGAGTGGGTTGTACGGTTGCTTTAAAGTGCTTCATCACCTACTTCAGCCTCAGGGAATAATTGTCATGCTAATTTGAAGACGAAATCATTGTCACTGCTGCATTTGAGAGGAGAGACACATGAGAAGCTTTTGGAATTTATACCAAATGGGAAACTCCCTTCCCAATTATACTAACTCACTTAAAGCCCCCTTGTGGAGATTGTTTTATTGATTAGTAACTTTATATAATAATAATTGTGAGGGCATACGTTGGGTTTTGTGGTACAATTGTGTTGCATTCAAAGGGCAGCCAGGTGTTCTGAGAGGCCGTGTTTGTGTCAGGATCAGTCATTTTCTTCAGCTCAGCCTGCAGCTGATTAAATATGTTTTGAATTTACATTGTTTGAGAGTCTGTGCACCTGGGTGTTTGTTAGCTTGAATCCTTTTTCTTAAGCACTTGGGCGCATAAAACTTCAGATTAAGATATTTACATTGGTATGTGTGTGTGTGTGTGTGTGTGTGTGTGTGTGGGTGTTTGTGTGTGTGTGTGTGTTTGTGTGTGCACAAGGTTACATGTTAATGCACGTATTATTAGAGGAATATTCACTTTCATTAGCCATTTAAAAGCTTAGTCGGAAAATCGTCTCCAGTGATGCCAGTCTAGGTGTCGTTTTTGTCTTTAAAGTTCAGGATTCATCTCATATTTTTTATCAAAACGTTGGAATCTCTCTTCTGTATAATCTGCAACTTGAAGGTTGTTCCTCTGGAAAGTCTTATTCCACAAAGAAAGTTATGTCTTTTAACCCTTGTGTTGTTTTCCTGTCAACCATCAAAAACATGTTTTCAACACTATTATTGTTTTTTCCAAAGCTATTTGATATTTCTAATGTTGACATTTTCAGCCCTAATGTTGAAGGCCCATTTTTTGTGATTAAAAAACTGAAACGGGTCAAGTTTGACCTGAAGACAACATCAGGGTTAAATTTCCACTACCATAACAGTGTTTTGTTTGCTTGGAAACAGAGACGGCTCCAGTGCTGCTCCTCGTAACTGCCTGCAGACTAAACCTTCATTAAAAGTTACTTTTCAAAATGCAAAAAAGCCACGTTGTGGGACTTTATTAGAAACCAAAAAATAGGCAAAGAAAAAGAAGAAAAAAAACTTTTCGTAAAGAAATCACAGAATTTGGTCACTCCATATGGTACCAGTACTTTCTGTTCTCACTGCATAAAGGATCATATAAGAATATTTAAATAAAAGGGATAATTAGCTTATTTTTAAATGTACAGTTCGACTGCAGGCTTACAGCATTTGGACTTTAGGGTCAATTCTGTGTCGATCAGTCAGTCTGAAAGCTCATTCCGTCGATGGGAATGAAATCGCTTAAAAATTACGACCAGCTCTGCCGCGTCAATTCATTGCCTGTGTTGAATTTATTTAGCATTGACAGGAAACAATTCCATTTCAGCGTTTGCTGCAGAGGAAAACAGTGTGACTGGACTCACTGGACTGAGTTACTGTGGAGGGGAAGATTGAGGACAAGAGGGTTCAATCCACCGCAGTGAATGAAACACAAAGCATCCTATCACTGCAGGGAAACACAAGTGCTTTTTGTGTTATAGTTCAGAACTGATTGATGTATTTGTGTGACGGCTTTTTAGCTGCAAGATGTCTGTGTGCATGCATTGTTTTCTCTTACATGGCCATCTTTCAGTGTTTGTGTATGGGTCAATTTGTCTGTAATTGGCAGCCTTTGTGTGTGTGTGTGTGTGTGTGTGTGTGTCTGGATGTGTAACAAGGACCTTACAAGATCTAGGTTAGTTTATGATTGGGTTTGGATTTTACCTCATGCTCTGCATCCTTAATGTGTGTTAAATGACCATTTCACACAACGTTCATGGTTTTATCTCTTCAGGGGCTTATGTGTAACTCTCTGTCCTTTTGGGGGATAGGTTGCATTGCCAAAAAATAATAATAATAACATATATATAATAATTATTCAACAAATTGATCTCTGAGAATCCACATTAGTGTTTGTTTACATCCTTTTGTACATTAACTAGATCTCACCAACAGTCAATTCTTTTTTTTAATACATTTTCTTAAACTCTGCCAGAAAGCGCTGGGGAACCTGAATTTATAAGTCTAGTTAAGTAATTCCTAGATCACACTACACGACTTTAGCCCTGTTGTGTGAACAACACAGAAATCTGACAGATTTGAAAGGCGTGTAGTGTGAACGTAGATTAATGAGTAAAGTCTTCACTTCTAACAGGTAACATGATGTGTGTGGATCTGTCCCTTGTCATGTCTTCCTGACTGACGATATATTTTTGGTTTTTACCTTTTTGGTGGCAGGGGATAAGACTCAGATTGATCCACTGAGAGTTGAGAGGGTGATTGACAGGGCCACAGTAACCATGAGAGAGTTGTTTGGGAGGGTGAGAGACGGGGGCGGGACTTTCTGACATTTCGGGATTTGGTCTTACCTCACAGTCGGACTCCTCTTTGGTCTTACACTCCCAGGTGTATCTGCTCATGGTTTTCTGAGGGGAGGGGGATGGGGCAAAGGGTTATACTCCTCAAAACCATACAAGGCATCCTCAGAGAGAGACAGGTAGAGACAGACAGAGGGAGAGGGAGGATGAGGAGAGACGGATTGAAGTGGACAGAAAGAAAGAAGATGAGTGGGAGACGATACAGAGAGATAAAGAGGCCAGAGAGATGGTGAGAGAAAGAGGACTGAGACAGGAAGAGATAGAAACAGACAGATAAAATAGACAGAGAGAGAAAGAGAGATCAAGTGCTGGAGACAAGAGAGCAATCGTAGGAGAAACTTCCTTTCAGACGCCAGCCGATACTCCCAGCTGGCTACAGTATCTCTGAGGCAAACACACACTCTCTGGTGCTGTCTGGCTCTTATTCTGTATGAGCACATGTAGGAAATACAGGTTTGGATTTTTCGGTCGAGGTGTCTCCAGCGTCGTGTCACGGACAGCGGGCTATTAGTTTGGAAGAGGTTATTTGATTTATTAGTGGGTGTGTTTTGGGGTAAATTGGGAAGTTGGTATGGGGTTTGGTTTGGGGAAGCCTACTGTACATGTCTATGTGAGTTTTGTACATGGTTGGAACATGTGTTAAAGGATAACCCTGGACTGAATAGTAGTTGTAAATCTGTTTGTTTTAGGCTAAATGGATGAACTTGCAGATAACGCCAAGAGAGGTTGTCAGTCCCAGAGCTTACACCAAGATAATGGAAGTCCAAATTCAGCTCTATAAGATTAGTATATAAGCAAAGTAGAAGATTCCGACCACTGAAATTGATGGGAAGCAAGCGTTTGACAGGAGCAAACTCACCACTCTGTTAATCTCATTGGAATGGATGTAGATTGCAGAGTGGTGCCACAGAGTGATACTTCTCTCTTTTGCAAACAATCTTTGTTTGAGTATCGGCAAATAAAATAAACAAAAAGCAAATTTCACTTTGATATTTTAAAAAGTTATTGAATTAATGTTAATTGGTTAGGTTACTGTTTATATAGTACTCCTGAAGGCAGTGTTAAATAAAAAAAAGAATCAGCCTACAGCTGTGCTATCTGTATATTACTTTTTGCCAACATAAAATAGCAAGATAAGATAAACCATTTGACAGATTATTTTAATTTAGCCTCGCAGTTGAGCTAATTTTGTAAAATTGAAACCAGATCCAAACCCAACCCTTAAAGGTTACGTTACATTTACATTTTTTACACGTTTACATTTTCATTAAACATACTAAGGGCCCTATTTTAATGATCTAAGCGCACTGCGTGAAGCGCTTGGCATATCCAAATCCACTTTTACTACTTTAACGATGGAACAAAAGGGTCCGTGAACGGGCGCATGGTTCAAAAGGGTTGTACTTAGTGTCTTCATTATTCATAGGTGTATTCTGGGCTTAACATGCAATAAACCAATCAGAGTGTCATCTCCCCTTTATAGGCCTGGAGCCTTAGTACTTTGGCACATTGCTATTATGATGGCGGAATTGGTGTTCACTTACCGCTGCCTCAAGATACGCCAAGAATTCACCTGAAAGCACCTCCCTGTGAGACCAGCACACCCATGGGCGCAGGTGCATTTGCTATTTAAACAACGCGGGTTACATTGGCTGGCTGCATTTCTTTTCTGATAAAACATTTGACAAACTGATTATCATTAATACATTATTTCGTAACCTTCGTTGTTTACAACCATGTTGGATGTTACATCCTGATGATTCATTGGTACATTTCTTGACACATTACTGCCATCAACTGTTAATCCATGAAATAGCATGAAACTGGCAGCGTAAATATGTACAGTATTGACTGACTTGCACAAAATGCTTGGCGTCTGCATGTGCATCCTAGTGCTAAACTACCTTTAAGTGTGCTAAAACAAACCATTTAGCGTATTTAAAAATACTATTCAATCCAGAGGATGAGTAGAGGATTTGGGGGGGGGGGGGGCGGGCTATGATATGTAGGTAGTGTTGAGTTAGGAAGTTGCCATTTTAGAGCTATTGTTAGGAGGTGATTGATGGATTATTATTTTTTTCTCTTTTAGGATTTCTTGTCGGTCCGGGTAGTGAAAATGGTATTTGGTAGTGATTAAAATGAGTGGGTGAGACAGTTGCCTCTTAAGAAATGAGATGTCTAAAACTGTTGAGCTAGCAGGAGAGAAATGAGAGTTATAAAGAAAGGACTAAAGTTGCTAAAGCTTTACAATTGAACAAAACCACTGATTGAGTTGTTAGAGGGTGGTACCACATCTTTAAAAAGACTCTGAAACAAATCAAACTCCACCTAGGTTATAGTACTAGAACTACCCATGCTGCTACAACGTTAGCATTGCTAATAGCTACCCATGCTTCAGTTAGTGAGGCACCTGTCGGCTGTCTGCTGCCACCTGCAGGCGGCCGCGGGGCGTTGCATCTCAGATGTTTATCCTGATAACCAATACCATTCCTCACAAACGTCCCTTACATTTAGCTTACCTGTTTGTGACACCAATCCTTTCTCCGCCTTCCCCCAGAAAACAATAAAACATTTTTGATCCACCCCCCACCCATTTTCAGGATAAACAAGTAAAGCAGACATTTCAGTTAGATGTACAGATTTGTAAACAGATAGCAAAGCAGTGGCTGACATGGCCACCGGGTGGCGCATGTTTGCGACATAGCCGGGAAGCCATGACACACTGATGCAAGAGGTGATTAGAGCAACATCAGGTTAGACGGGGGGGTCACAGCGAAGGATTGTGGGAGTTTTCTCTTAAAGAGGCTCACGTTAAAGCTACAGCAGCTTTCTGTCTGCGAGAACAGTCTGTAAATGTTCAGTCTGCATGGTTTCAGGGGGAATTTAACCTCTGACCGTGATTCACCCACTGGGTTGATTTGTGCTTCATCTTCTCTTTGTCAGCATGCAGTTAAGCTTTACTTGGACACTGTTCAGTCAAAATAAATTAGTGGGGTGTTAAGTAACACTTCTAAAATAACTAGTTTAGGATTTAACACTTGATTTTACAGACATTCATAGAGATTGCGTGTGAGTGCTGTCACCTTCAAAAGGAGATCAATAAGCAACAAACCAGAGGAACTAAATCAATAAACACAATGAAACTATGAGGCTCAACAGCCATCGCTTTGCCATGGCAACATGCTGCAAAGGGCTCAGTCTTTTTTATTTATATATATATATATATACATATATGTTTATATTTCTTCTACATTCTAGTATAAGTAATTTGATGTAGACTGGCTTAACATCCATGGATTAAGAAAGTTCTATAAATTGTGTAATGTGGAAATCCTCGCAAGAGCACAATTTGAATTTGCTCAGTGAGTTACTCTGACATCGAGTAGCGCTGCTCATTAACTATGCCCATATAGCCAAGCTGCACCAATCACATCAGTGTATCTGACATAGGCGGGCCAGAAGCGAGCTAAACAGATGACAACAGTTTAATCTACCAGTTAGCTTCGCTGGTAACTAAGCGTATGGGGCTCTGGATATGTCACCCCGTGTGTTGTGATTGGTTGTAGTGTTATCCAATTGCGTGCAGTGAAATATTCAAAACCACCTTCGAGAGGGGCAACTTTCAGACCCTTAGTCTTTGGATTTGGGTCTGGATCTCCAGGCAAGGATTTGGGTAAAATGTTTATGAAACAGTGTCAATAAATCAATCAAAATGCATGACTGTCGTGTCTAAAATGTGTTTGCTCCTTTACATCTCACAGTGTTTTTTCTAATCCCCTTGGGATTTGTAGTTGCCACTTGTGAAAACTGCCGCCACCCTCCTCGCACTTGGACCCCGCCCATCCCCCTCCCTAGCGTTGCACACCTCGGAGTATCTGTGAATACTCATGCCCATGCATTAGGGGACGGGGAGGGAGTCAGAGGGCCCGGGCAGGGGTTTGCAGGGGAGATGCAGAAAAAAGGGGTGAGAGAGAGGCGAGAACCACGTTACCTGACAGATAATGTTATCATAGTAAGCCAATGCACGGGCATGAGGGACGTTAGGAGGGGTGTCGCACAGTTTCCTTACATTTGGGTGGGAGCCCTCAGCGATGGTAGACAGCGAGAAATTATCATTGTGCTGCTCCGATGAAGGCCGGTACTTACTGCTGGGTGTTGGAGGATGGGGGGGTGACAGTGGGGAAGGGGAGGAGAGGGTGTGGAAAGGAAGATGGAGAAGGGGTGAGGTAACACAGAGGAAAAAAATTATTGGGAGATTTTTGGGAGGTGAAGAAAAAGAGGAAAGGATTGAGGAGGAGAAGCGCTTGAGAAGAGGTTGGAAAAAAGGCAGAGAGAGAAGATGTGGAGAAATTAAGAAGAAATTTAGAGAGAAGAAAGACGTGGGAGATCAAAAGTGTAAAGTAATAAAGGTTATTAAGGAGAATGACAGAAGAATTATTAGAAAGGGATCACATGGAGAGAGAAAGAGAGAGTGTGAGAGAGAGAGAGAGAGAGAGAGAGAGAGAGAAGTCAAAAGAAAAAGAGGAGGGTAAAGAAAGAAAAGAGGAGGGTAAAGAAAGAACAGACAAAAAAATGTTGTGTCAAGATGATGAAAATGAGTTTGGGGACAATAATAAGAATACAAGACAGTTTGACAATTTGAAAGAATCCAAGAGAGGAAAAGAAAGGAGGAGGAGGAGGAGGAAGAAGGGAGGAAGAGCCAGGGGTGGAGTGACATTTACAGGAGGTTATCCACAAGGTGAGAGAAGAAGATAAGACAGTGGAGCAAAGCCAAAAGGAGAAAAACAAAGACACGGAAAAAAGGCAAATGGAGAGTCAGTGACACAAAATGGAACCAAAGGAGCAGAGAGATGGTAGAAAGGATAAACGGGGCAAGATCAAGGAAAAGTTTAGGAAAAAAGATTACATTGTTGAAGAAAAGATAGACAGAAGGGAAAAAAGGAAGGGGGAGGAAAAAAGCAAGAAAGCAGCATTAGTTAGACAGCAAGTTCACATCTTCTGTTTGTCAAGTGGCACAAACAGAGACACAACCATTTGAATCTGTGATGCAACAAACTGAGAATAAAAGATAAATTAATTAATAAATTAATTTTTGACTTTCAGAATGTGGTTAGCTGGTTCATACACAAGTCCCCAAAGTGGCTGAACTTTGACTCACATTTGACCCACTATTGTCCTACCGTCACTAACAAGGAGACAAACACGGACTCAACAACACACAGGTTTTAAGAGATCTGCTTTTGTCCACTCAGCCGACAAATGATGAGTATATTCATGCAAATAATCCTCTTTATGGTCCTTTTAGATTGCTTTAAAAAACTGGAGCTAGAGTCTAGAGTCTGGTAGATCCTAGGTATACTATGTAACATCTGTCCAGGGACTTCAGCACAGACGCAGAAAATCTTTTTACATAAAATAGTTCTTCAACGTTCTACTGCAACATGGCATGTGCATTACCAAATGGCACTAAAACACTAAAAATGCACCCAAAATTAAACTTTAGCATTTTAATAGTTTTCTTGTTTTGTCCTTAATTCATAACCTTAACTTATATGGTGCGAAAAGTGATGTTGTGCATAAGTTAGAGTGTCCTGTCCATTCCTGTGTGTTTAGTTCTGCATGTTTGAGCTGCCAGGTGCCAGAGGATATGCAGATGTACAAAGAAAATAAGCGTATTTCCCTGTTTATTTAAGTTGGCTTTCAGATAACTTACAACAATAGATAAAATGTCACATCTTTTTAACAAGTTTACGGTTTGTTACAAATACATATAAGGAAAAAAAAGCATAATAATAATAGTCTTATCTACTAGGATGAGATATTACTAGTAATACCCCTTTTAAAACGGATTCATATGAACACAGAGTTTGCTATTTATCTTGTCGGGTAAGCTGACAACTTTGGGAGTTCCCTTTTGACTGAGCTCCACTGAACTCTTTGAGTTTCTTCGTCTTTCTTCTTCGTCTCCGACTTATCAAAGGGAATAGATGTTTGTCTCAGGGAATGAAACGAGGACTTGTGTCACAAAGATTGTCACCGAGTTGTCTTCTCTCTTAACTCGCATATCTTCTTCCTCGTTCATGAAGCGGCTGTCATTTGCTTCGCATCCATATACACCTTTACTCACATGTCTTGTTATGTTGCTCCTTCTCGTCTTCCCTGTCACATCTATAGTTAAAGAGGCAGTGATCTACTACTACCTGCCAAAAAGCGCCTGTCTCTCTGATTCCCACGCAAGCTGTCATATTTATAGGTTATGACCGCTATGACAGGACAATGAAAGACGAGGTAATGACCAGAGAGAGAGAGACAGTAATATGTTCTCCCATCGTCACTGATCTGTGATCCCAAAGTCTAGCGCCAGACTCCAGCTTTGGACCTCTCACTCTGCTTTTTTTCTTCTTCTGTGGATACAAAATAGCAGGTACCAAGAAATTGTACCACATGTAACACCTGCAAAAGGGCGATTTGTTTTTAAGGTATTTACACAGATTAAACAAACATATATATGTTACGCAGTTTTTGAGGTGCTAGTAGGTGTTTTTTTCTGTCCTTTGAACAGTGCTAGGCCAGCTGTTTCAGTTTGGTTTTTGCTCAAGTCAACGCCTGCTAGTCCCACAATGCCAAGCCTTCCTCCACAGAGCCACAGAGGAAGTTCTGGGTAGTCCACACAGCATTCATGTAAATAGAGCCAGTCTTTTGATGCAGCGTGGACACCAATTCATAGCGCTGCGGTAGAACAAGGCAGGGTCATCAGCAAAAAACTGAACCCGGATCATCTTTTACTGCCATGCAACACAACGCCACCTGGCAAGGTGCTGCTTTGGCCAATCAAATACTTGCAAGCACACATTCCTGGTACTTTGTTACATGAACATTGCATTTCTACTGTTTACCTCGCAGTCGTTGAGAGGAGAGAACCAGAAGCACACACAGCTTTACACATTTGACGAAAAGGGTGTGCGTGCCGTGCACATCTCAGAGCTTTAGGCATCTGACCCTAGACACCAAATACTGTACCGCGTGGACATTGCAACTCATTTTGTGACTACGAGTCACAAGCCAGTTAAAGCAGTCTTCCTCAAATGGGGGTGAGTGTACCCCTAGGGGTACTTTGGATTACTGCAGGGGGAACGTGACATTTATTCAAAATTTTAAAATATGTCATGCCTAATTCCTAAAATATTTATGCTATTATAATGAATGAAATTAAATTATGGATTCTAAACATTAGAAATGTAGCATTTGAATGTATTTGTTTAACAAAGGTTGTTGTTTAGTGACTTTATCACTGCCGGCGCAGAATTGTACTCTTTATGTAGACTTTTTTTTTTCCTACCAAAAAGACTCAATATTTTACTCAACATTTACCTGAAGAAGGTAATCAGAATGTCATTCATGTAACACATAGATGAATAATGCAAATATTGCCATGTCTCCATGTTATCCATCTTTTCGTTACCCTCTTGTTCTTTCTCTCTCCATCTTTGACCAGGATGTTGGGATGTTGTTATCTCGACTGCGGCAGAGAAACACTGCGACTGTATGATTACCCACAGCAGATGGGGGAGTGTGGGAGTCTCATGTATTCATGAGCCTTGTCAGCAGTGCACGCACGCACACACACACACACACACACACACA
>NC_048412.1:26015530-26037691 GCF_013103735.1 Etheostoma cragini | reverse complement strand
ACGCACACACACACACACACACACACACACACACACACACCCCTTAGGTCGCACAGCTGTATGTAGGTCAACCCTGCCTCCCCCGTGTTTCTCCCTCCCTCCCGCCTCCTGTTCAGACTGCCCTACTTTTAGCTGGATCCAGAGAACCAATGACATCACCCTTTTTCTCCTGTTTTAATATCAGCTAGCTAGCGTTAAGGCTGCTGCTGACTGCACCACTTTTCCTCCCCACCATCATCTTCTTCATCATCATCATCCATAATCTCCTCCGCCATGACTAGGATGATAACCTTCCCCCGTGGAGCTAAAAATAGTCCCTGTAGCGTGAGCTCTGGTGTTGAGAATTTGGTCCTTTCGGTTCCCATTTGAATCCGCGGCGCTCGATCGGCGGGCTGCTGATCATGCACGACGGCTCTGTTGCTAGGGAGACCAACAGTAAAACACCGGCTCTGCCAAAGCCATGGCGAACCAACACACCACCCCCTCCCTCCCACCCCCACACTCCTTTTTATTTCCAATCCAGTCCTTCAATCTGTTTGTCACTCTGTACTTTACATTCAGTCCATCTCTCTCGGAGTCTTTGTCTCTCTCCATATATTGCACACAGAAATGTGGGGTTTTAGGGTTCTTTTACGGGTTCCTATGAAGCGTTTTTGACTTTAAAAACATTTAATAGATTAAGATACAGATATCCTATCATAAACATGACTGTTGATGAACAGTTTTGAACCTTTTGGTGATCATCATGCAATGCCTGTGATGAATAGTTTGAAAAGAGCAATAAGACAATTCAGTAGAAAATATCTTCATCTTGTGTCATGATTTATATCTGTTTTTAAGTCCTTAAAGGTCCATTATGTAACGTGTTTAGTTGTTCATCATCAAAATTGGTGTTGCCTGTTCAAAAACCTGTCTTTTTTCCTGAATATTTACCATCACCATCAATTCCAAGTATTCCTAATGGCTTGAAATTTTACATTTCCGTTTGCATGAACTGGCTTTTGGCTGTCAAATGATAAACTCACAGGTGCTGCTAATGCTGCTAATGGGTATCGTAGCTTACTGGTACTGGCAACTTTGAGGAGGAAAACATGGAGGACCACACGTATTCAAAATCCAATTTTCAGGAATAGAAGTCTTCTTCCCCCAGAAAAGAAAAAGGATATTGAATGGAGAAAATTACCGTCTTTGTGTAGCTGTAATACACATCTTTGAACTGCATGGTGCGAGAGAGTTGATTGCGATATAAGATCTCAAAGCTAGATGGGAGAACGTCCTACACATTGGACCTTTAAAGACAGATTTTCCTTAATCAAGTAAAATGAATTTGCTCTTAATTTGCTTTAGTTTTGAACCTATTGAAACAACCCTTTGTTCTGATTCTCATGGATCAACCCCCAGGCAGAGAACCTTTTTGCACTTGACACTAAATATAAAGATGAGAAAGTGCATAGAGACAGATAATAAATGATTTAGAAAGATTTCATGAATTACTTTTACAATTTATGTTACTGCTGCTTCTTTGTAGCATCAGTACCTGATTCATACCATAAGAATCACTGCCTGTACAAGGGATTTAGAGCATAGTTAAGGTCATGTGTACTAGCATTTGAGCTTGATCCTATTCATAAATAGTTCTTTAATGCATTAAAAAACATTTCTACAGAACCTTTCCCTGGTCCATCCCAGAGCCTGTTTTCCTGAGAGTGCATAACGGCTTTTCTTCCTCTATGTGCCGCCTCCCTCATCTTTTCTGATATGTGGTTTTCTGCCGGCTGCTCACCATCAGCTCTCCTTGCCGCCGCTCCCCTCCATTTTTGTCTCCTCCTCCGCATTCCTTCATTCTCATCCTCACTTGTTTGCCTTCTATTTCACAGATCTATCCTAGCACGTCTACCTCCCTTGGACTGCCTCTATCGGTTCTTCTTCACTCATATCCCCCCCCCCATCGCCATCCTCCGCTGTCTCACAGACCAACTTCATCCTCTTGCTGCAAAACCACAAGTGACCAAGCTTCTGCTTGCAGGCTTTGGAACAACCTCCCATCCCATTAAATCTTTATTGGTAACTTTTTGATATAAATAAACATCTGTTACATTAAAGGCATATCCAAATGAGTTGCTACAGTCCAAAGCGAGACTATGTGTCAATTTATGTAGTTTTAATTGTGCTATATAAAAAAAGTGGACTTAACTCTCATTCCTTATCCACCTCCTCACTTATCTGCTTTTTTTCTTTCTCCCTCTCTCTAACTCAAATGCACATCTACAATGTGAGACTGGTGGGTCGGAGGGGGACAAGCAGCTCAAAAGACCCCAGCACACTGTCTTACATGCAAGTTCAATGACCGTTTGGAACTTTCATGTGATTTCTTGTGAAAGTAATTGATTGGTACACAAAAAACAGTCCGCTCCTACAAAAGATGGCTTCTCAGGGTGTAACGCCATTTGCCTGATGGTCTAGTACCAAAACGTTTCCTACTATATCAACTTTATATATGTTTGCAAGTTAGACAGTGTGCGTTTTTTTGTTGTTGCACGTAACTCAAATGTGAAAATGTGCAATTGTGTGCTTCAACTTGTATTTGTTAAATGTTAAAATTAGGTAAATGAGATCTTTATTGATCAGAAAAATAGGGGAAAATGAGGAGTATGGATAGAGGAAGTGCAAATACATCTACTGTCATTCATAGGTTTAGTTTATTTAGCCTTGGGTAATAAAACAGGGGGAAGACAAACTACAATGTCTCAGCTGAAAAGTAACAGGTTCAATCATACGTCCTCGAGGAAGGCACTGAACCTCTGCTGCTTCAATCATTCTTGATTCTTGAGTTGTTCTTGGCTGTAACTGTGAGTTAGTGTTGTGGAAAATAATTCCTGTGCTCACGGCTTTCTCTGCTCCTGTGAAGGACACATGCTGTTGTCCTCTCATCTATCTACTTTTATGTATTCCCTAAATCTCAGGCGTCCTGTGTTAATGAAACTGTCTGTAACTCTGCTGCGAGCTCCTGGCTTCTCCCTGTCAGTGACGATAATCGTCTTTTTGTTTGCATGCATCGCTCAAGCCTCACTCCCACACATCTGAACACATATGGAATGATCAAGAGTATGTTACAAGTGGAAAGTAGACTGAAAATCTGCACTCGAGAAGATTTTAAAGAAAGACTACAACAACTTTCTCGGTTCTGATACGCAACTGCTGCTGGTAGCCGGCGTCTTGGAGCCCTGTAGCGTCTTAATACAACCAGCAACTGCTGCTCGGACTTCTATGGTTCTATGGACATGTGTTCACGTTCCAGCACTTAACTTAATTGAAAAATCTTCTATTTTAATTTTATAATATATGGTCTATTGGTGAAGTAGGATTTATCACTTTGACCATATATATATACAGATTGCTGATGCCTCCCTCAGGCTCTACTTGATGTTCTGTTGGTTGGTATCTCAACTTCAGAGAGAAATGCAGGTGGACTCTAAAACAAATGTCTCATGGCCATCTACAGCAGTTCTTCTTTTTACAAGAAGAGGAACAAGAAGAGGAGGAGAAAGACATGTTGGTTCGAGAAGTCAAGATAAGTCCACTTTACATAAGGTTTTCCAAGTTACTACAATTCATTTGTTATCTACCAGTTGTGGCCACTGCCTTATGCAGATCTGAGCCTGCCTGAACAGAAAAAAACAACAATGAGCTTCTTTCATTTATTCAGACATGAATAATTTCCCCAAATTTAGGATTATATTTCCAATGATATCATTTTAGAAAAATTATCACACTACCTCTTGACCATTTTGTTAGGTAATCTTTGGAATTTAAGAATGGTTTCCTATTGAGATTTGGATCTGATCAACACGAATATGTGCCACGTACTGACTCCATTTACACGTCTGAACTTCAAGACTAATTCCCCTCCCTAACGCTTATTTTTAGACGAACATTTATTGAATATCTCTCCCCCCCCTTTATCTCCCTCAATCGACCAGTCTGTCTGTGTCATTCTCTAAACTTAACACTAAACACAAGCAGGGCCAGCAGTTTGGCCCTGAGGCAGTCACAGCCGCAGAAATAACAAAAAAACGTCTCCTTCAATCTTTAACATCGATGGGAGTAATGTACCGCGGCCGAGACTCAGCGTCTGCTGGGTAACGGATAATAAATCTGCTGCGCCAGACTGCCTTTGAGCAAGGTACTAAAGACTTTACTTTTTAATGTTGTTTGATTGATCTTTTAATATTAGACAAACGAAGCCTGCAGGAAACGCCGCTCAAAGGAGATCTTGACAGATGGAGTTTGACTTCTACACTGTATTTCTTCATCAGGAAGGTGCCAATTGGGGGGAAAGAAATGTTTTACATTTTCCTTTTTGTCCTTGGTTCCTGTTAGGATAACTGAAAATAAATGTAGGGAGCTCTACTCTCTACATTTTTAGGGCTATACCGCCTCAAAAGTGACTAAATACCTGTTAGGGCTGGGTGTAGTTAAAAAATGTTCCATACCAGTTTTGATACCAATACCGTGACTTTGATACCTTTGACATAAACAATACTTTTTTCACTAACAATTTTATAAAACAAAGAACTTACAACATTACAGCACAAATACTTTTCTTTACTTTTTAGCTGCTACTACGTGAGCCCGTCTACCTGCGTAACAGAGAGTTTTTCCTGCCTGCCTCTACGACTTGTAACGCTGAACAGCCAATCACAAACGTTATCAGATCTCGTTAGAAGCATGCTGCATGCTTATTGGCTCAGTGACGCTGATGCCATTTACTCCTTAGGTATTGAAATTGGGTATTGAACATCAAAGCATTTTTTGAAACCCAATACTATATTTTGATGGTTTCTCTTTGTGAACTGGACGCTACCATTGATGCCCTCTACAAATCAATAAAAAAGGAAGATAAAGTACTTTCAGTGCTTATATCTCTTAGCTCTTGATGGAGCCTCACCTGCGCTTGCGCAGCTTCTTGTTCTCCGTCTTGAGCACATGGAGCTTCTTGGCGAAGCAGACGATGATCATGAAGAGCAGCAGGACCACCAGAGCCGAGGCGCCCACGGCCAGACACATCACCTGGAACTCGGTCACCACCGACTCGCAGCGAGCACCCTTGTGCCAGATGTAATCCTGGACGTTACATCTAAAAGAGACAGAGATGAGATGGAATAAAGGGACAGAGGATGAAGGGGATACACAGCAGGCGAGAAAGCAAAGATGATGGGAAAAATTGTAAATGGCAGAGGAAGAGTTTTGAAATATAGAGATGTGGCAAAGAGGAATCCGAGAGAGGATGAAAAGATAAGAAGTGTGAAATAAAATGATCAGTGAGCAGAAAGAGGAAAGAAAATGGGGAAAGAGAGACAAAAGAGAAACGGTTAGTTGGGTAAAACAACACATCTCCATGAGATGGATTCAGTGAATTGTGTGTTAACATGTCAGTTAAGCCAGGCAACATCTATTATATGTGGCTTTAACATGTCAATCATGTTGGCTCAGTCCTTTTTTTGAAATTTAGTCTTTTTGTAAACATTCAAGATTTCTTTTCTGTTTCTGATAATATTTAACTGCTTTGGTGTGGAGTATGAAAAAAGCCCTAAAAACTTCCAGTGTTTCACAACATGTTACATAAGTCTTAATGTTATTGTGAAGTAATCGACCGCAGGCATGTTAGCCGGATGGAAGGGTCGCTGGCAGGTTTTTTGAAAGAGGCTTTATTCAAAAAATTCAAATAATATAAACACGTTGTGTCAGAAAATAGAAAGTATTGAAAAAAAGAGCGCAGGGCATTTTCCGACTATGAACAAACTCACTGTCTCTCAATCACACACACACACACACACACACACACACACACATACACATACACACACACACACACACACACACACACACACACACACACACACACACACACACACACACACACACACACACACACATACACACACTTTATCAAACATCATCATAAAAGACATTTGAGCATATAAGATCTTAAACAATGCATATGGGCGTCCATGTGTGGCTCCACATTACGGGCACACATGTAGAAAAACACACACAGCCGCCATCTGAGTCCCAGACTCCCTCCGTAACCGTTTTGGCAGAGTTGGGTTTCCGCCCGAGGACACAAAGGCAGATGGCTTTGTCTACAGACTGTTTGGCGTGTAAAATGGCAAATCTATTTCATCGCTTAACGAGACTATAACGCTGCTGAGCCCCGCTGTTTCACCGTCAGATGAGTGGGAGAATGTGTGGCTCTGCGTTATTCTGTCTGCCTGTGTGACCGTTGGAACAGTTTCCATTAAAACATGCCAGATTTACGTCTGAGCGGTCATAACTCCCATGCGTTAACTTGTTCTTCTTTGCTGTGGTGAAGTACAGGTGGACTCCAGGACCCTGTTACGTCACTGTTGGGTGTGGTTAAAAGAATCCCTGAAGGGGGGGTGCTTGGTTAGCTCATTTGGTAGAGTGGGCACCCATATTTGAGGTTTACTCCTCGACGCAGCGGCTGCAGGTTTGACTCCGACCTGGGATGTCATTCCCCCTTCTCTTTACCCTTTCAAGTCTAAGATGTCCTGTAGAATTAAAGGCCTAAAATGCCCCAAACATAATCTTTAAAAAAACAAATGCAGCATGTTCAGAAACTGAATGAGTTCCAAAAAATCTTATTGGAAACCTATCAGAATGCATAGTTTTGCAACTTTTAATCCAATGTGCATATACTTTCAATGTTTTCTAACATGGAAACTAGTCTAATATGGAATGTTAGCATGCACATCATCATGCTCCCACGCCATTCATCTCAGAATGCAGCTAAGGCGGTCAGCTCTTCAGTCATCAATTTAACAGATATCCTCAATTGATGGGTGAGTGGACATTTTGTTGGTGGTGCAAGATAAAAAAAAAAGGAATGCGTGTCTGGGCACAATGATACAAATTAAATCTGAATTATTTTAATTTCTTCTGAACTGACGCACCAGCCCACTCTATGGAGATGGAAGCTGAATAATTGAATATGTACAATTTCTACCTTTCCAATGTTTTAAAAAATTATTCTTCTGCATGTGTACTTTTTAGTTTTCAGCCAGGATCTCTACCACATGCCAGTATTACTTTCATGCTAGCAGTCATTTTGTCACAGGGGACTTCCAGTTTGAGGTAACCCTACAATGGGCGAGTTGATCCGTGAAGAAAGTCTTGATTGTTTCTCTTTTGGTTATTTTGCCCACAGAGCTGTCCAAGTGCCTGACGTAAAAACACAAATTAAAAATATAAAACTGTCAAAGGGAGCTTTTCAAGGGTGAAGGAGATGGTGCTCATTTTCTTACTCATGTATTTTTCATATAGATCATAGATGCTGAAGAATTTGAAGGTTTCTAGGAAAGCATCCTGGGGTCATGAAACCAAAATGACCGCAGAAGGCTCCAAAGAGAACAGCTTTAATTAACGGATGACAAAGCATTTAACCGCCCTCCCCACCCACACACACACGGCAGATAATAAGATGAATGGAGGTGTTGGGCGTATGGCCGCTCCAACGTTCTCTACATGCTAAACATGCTCTTTTCACCAAGCCACTTCCTGTTTCCTTTCTCAATCCTTGACACTTTTATTTTGCTAACTGAAGGGTAAAGCTGGCAATGAGCCGGGAGACATTTTAAGTGTGGGCATAAGTGGTGAGAAAGAGTGAGAAAGAGAAGAAAAAAAAAAGGGATGATGCTCTGTATTACATTTTCAGAGAGACTTCAATGCACTCCACCTCTGAGCCATTCTGCCTTCATACAAAGAAGAGGTTTATGTAAGTCGGGTTATGGAGGGAGGGATGCAAATAGAGAGTGAGAGACGGAGAAGGGCAAGGCACAAGAATGCGAGCGAGGATGTGCCGGGCGTCATGACAACCCAGCTGAGCGGCAAAGCGGAGCAGATGCAGCGCTGACATGTCATTCCATCACACGCACGCATCCCCGGTCAGCCGTCCATGAGGGACACAGTCGGGCTTTAGCGGCTAGTTCCCATTTCTTTCTTCCTCTCTACTTCCTTTCCTCTCCCCCTCCTCCTCCTCCTGGTCTCCCATGCCGCTAATCTTCTTTAAAATCTCTTTTCTTGTTTACTGGCTCTTTACCTTCCCCATTCCTCCCTCCATCCCTCCATCCCTCCATCCCTCCTCTCTCAACTCTCCTTCCTGCTGCACTTTGCCTAGCGCCTCCAGCAGATTTATGTCTCTGCTTTCAGTTTGTGCAACTGAGTTTTTTTTCTTTCTTCTTCTTTGACATTAGGAGAAGAAAAAAACAGCAGTACAAGGTTGGTTATAGTTAGGATGAGAAAACAATTTGGAAAACAAAAACCAACTGAACTGTACAAACAAGAATTGCTTGTGTATCCAAAGCCCGAGGTTGTACTGAGCTAAATGCTAGCGTCAGCAGGCTAACATGCTATTGGGAAGCAGGTGTAATGTTTACCATATTGTGTTAGCATGCTATCATAAGGTTATTAGAGAAGGTTCAACAGGTATTTGGTAAAAAATCAAAGTTTTAGACAAACTGAAATTTTAAACTGTTAGTGGTAAAGTGAAAAGTCAGCTGATCACTAAAGTCAAAAGGGTTCATCATCTGTGTACCATGAACCATGATCCATCTAATAGTTGTTGAGTTATTTCAGTCCGGACCAAAGTGATGGTCCCCCCAACATCTCTATAGCAGGGCTAAAAGCACATCACTGTCAACGTCACATACATTGTCCTGCTGCTGTGAATACTCATTAGAGCCCCCCTTGTCTACATCAACGAAGTTCCCCTTCAGGAATTGTTCAGGTCCCGCTAGAAATTTTGGTAGATGTCCCTCATTCTCGGCCAGATGTCGTTAACTTCTGCTTTCTTTGCGTTGGCATTCTAAACTCCGGTGGATGTCTGAGGACAATGGTTAACTGCTCCTCAGATCTCCCGCCTACTCAGCAGCAACTTGACTATTTTGTTTCGCAGATTATTGGTCACAGAGTCAATTTTATACCATCCGGTGAGTTTAAAGTTCCAACATTCTACCAGTGATTAATTCAATGAGGAGATATGTGACTAAAATGCCAATTAGCCAGGCTGTAGGACACCAAATATGTATTAATTTGCAGCCAAAAATAGTCCCCAAAAAATCCGCAATTTCCTCCTGTTTGGGTTACCTTTGCCACCACATTTTTGGTTCTGGTCTTTATGTTGGTTCTGGTGAAAATAATAAAAATACAGAATTACACCAGCCTTCTCCATTAAGATTTGGAACATAGTTTAAAAAAGCTGACAGGAGTGGCTTTCATTCTGTGGAAAAAGCTCAGATCCAGTAGCCAGGAAATCTAGATGCACCCCGTGCATTAGTAATTTGCAGCCAGGGTCAGTCTAGCAACTCTCCGTTGGCTAGTGAGCTGGAAAAACCAAACTCTAGTCAGGCCAATTACATGGTGTATAGAGCTGGAAGGGGGGGGGGCTAAAAATAATGACGGCAGAGTT
The DNA here is from genome assembly GCF_013103735.1 of Etheostoma cragini. Classification (NCBI taxonomy): domain Eukaryota; kingdom Metazoa; phylum Chordata; class Actinopteri; order Perciformes; family Percidae; genus Etheostoma; species Etheostoma cragini. The sequence continues at coordinate 26,028,204 of NC_048412.1, read as the reverse complement.
GCGCCAGCCCGCATGAATTCCCTGCTACTTGAAAACAAAGAAGATGGCTGCTGCTGCTTGCGAACAGCGGCCTTTCGAATCGGCTTTGGCTGCGACTCCGGAAGACTTGGAGTTAAGCACTGAACTCGTTCTTAAAAAAGGAAGATGTGTTTGGAGTTTTGGCGACCCGATACGGCACTAGTTTAATCTATCAACTAGCATTGCTCTGTCCTGCCTTTTGGATTGAACACTGACACTGGTGAGTTAGCAGACCCAACATCTTGATGTGGGTCTGGATTGTCAGGCTACACATCCAGGGCAGCTGTGCAGATCAGGAATCAAATTTGAATTGACTCCTTATCAGAGAAAAAACAATTCTAATGTCTCTTTTTAAGAGCACTGATCTGTCTGAGATGAAATGTGTCAACCAGCCTCCCTCGCTCCCTCCTTCCCTCTATAAAACCTCAGACGCGTCCCCCAGGCCTTCCCACTGTGTCCCACAGCACAGTTTTTTATTTTCTTCCCAACTCATCATTATCTCTATCGCCGCGGCTCACCGCAGTCACATTTAAAGCGTTGCCACAGCCCGGCAGGAATACAACAGAACCACATTACAAAGAACTAACAAATCCTCTCAATATTTACCTGATTAGGGCCCCACTGGGGCAGAAAAGGGATCGGCAGACAGACAGAGAGCCTCTAATTGAACTAACAAAGGGGGACAATGGTGCAGGTGGGGTTGTGGCCCTCTAATAAGACCCCCGGCTGGGTTTGATGAGGAGTGTTGAAGGGCGTGAGACGAGGGGGCTGGAAGGAGAGTGTGCATGGCCATTAGTTTAGGGCTAAAGGCCACTAGCAAACAGGCATGGTGTGTGTATTTGGAAACTAAAAATCCAAGGAGTCAATTACGGCTGCTTAAAACGAGATTTCCTAATTTAATACACTCTGAGGTTTTGTTGATACAACCTTAGTTGTACGCAGCAGACAGCAGTTTTTCAACAATAAAAGCTCTAAAACCCACCACACACCTCCTGCTGAGCACCAAACTGCAGACAAGTAGAGACTATGGTGAACACTGTGGAGCATTTAGCAGCTAAAGAGACATATTTCACCCAGGAGTTGGTAGAGACCAGAAACATAGCTAAAGGAAGATTAACTGCAACGGCTTGCCAACAAGTTTGCCAAAGCAATTTAAAAGGTGATAATACATCATGGTCACCTTTAAATTACCTAAGGGCTTGCCAAGACAAGAATGTCAGTTGCAGAAAATGTCAGAGCACATTTTCAGGAAGGCATAATTCTGGTAAATCGACCACATTTTCAAAATCTTATCTTTCTCAATTTAAGAGTAGAGTTGGACCGATATCATTTTGTTGTTTTGCAATACCGATTCCGACACCTGAACTTGCGTATCGGACAATACCCAGTACTGATCCAATACCAGTATGTCATATATTTTATTATGTTTTAACAGCTGCATAAAACTATCCCTCTATGGATAAAATATGATTTTTATCTTTGTTGTAAGGCCTGGCTTAGATTAAACCTTTTGTGAAACATGAACAAACACAAAAATTAACGCCATAGAACTTTATTATCCAGTTTGACAGTCAGTCATAATGGAAAAAGAAGATTTTTATAGATTTTCTTTAGAGGTACATTATGTGGTATCGGATTGGTGCATGAACTCCAGTACTTGTACAGATTCCAAGCAGCCGATGTCGACACCAATGGTATTGAAACTTTACATGAAACGTAAAATGCGCCACAATACCAGATATAGGATTAAAACAGTACGTAAAAACTGTTTAAAGGGTGAGCAAATGTTCTTTTGCAGTATGTAAGAACAAGCAGAGGGAAGGTTAGAGGGGAACAAGCAAACAGAAGGCCCGACCTAAAAGAGCTGGATGTGGACTGACAGGAGAGGGCACGGCAGGGTGTTTACTGAATATTTTTGCATTAATCCTAAATTTGCATTAAAACAACAGTATTTTTAAACTTTCTTCCTTGAAGCAGTGCATATTTTCTCATGCAATAACTACAGGGAGTGGAGCAATGAAGGAAACAGTGAGTCAACTGTGCAACACCCAGAAAGAGGAGGATCTGATGGTAAAAAGCCAGCAGAGGACAGGAGAAGGTACAGCTTGGTGCCTCTGGAAACTTGTTGTATCACAAGTTTAGTGCCGCCAAAGATGATTCTGATAAAAGAAATACAACCAGTCCAGAGCATGTTTTCCCCTAACAGTGGTTGCTTCTAGACCTTCCTCTAGTGCTGACCCAACGCTGTGGAGATGTGTGAGACTATGATTGAACTTACTTAATTACTTAGGCATTTTTTAATTATTTTCAGAAATGAATGTTAGTTTTCATTGTTTCTATGAATTGTTGTGTATTTGCTCAGTGTGCAGAATACTGACACCCTGCTGCTTCAGTATGTCTTTCCCTGTCACTGTTAAAATGTTAATGCGCTGCTGTCCCACATGTTAATCGGATCGGAGAGTGACAATGAAAAATAACACAAATTATTAACACTGGAGGTCAACTGCGATGTGTTCATGACGACAGAAAGATCTGGCAACTCAGCAGTTGTGCTTAGACCAACTAATAAAAAGAGATAATTGAACAAAAAGTGTAAAAAACGCACACATTATTGTATTATTTTAGGTCAGAAGATTCAGCCGTCAGTCATCCTAATAGATTTCCTAATAGACCATTTTTAAAAGCCAAACCAGCTTGAATAAAATAAAACTGCATCGGCTTCCATTATGCAGATCAGTCAGTCAGATTCAATCAGCCAGTAATGCTAAATCCTGAATAGGGATTTGAAAACATGACGACATAATCAGGAGTCTCCGTTTGGCTTTAGAAGAATTTGACCGATTCAACCCATAGTAATAATGTTTACATACTTTCATTTCCAGGGTTTAGGCCAACTGGAAGGACAAGAAGAGAACTATACCAAGTATTTTACCACATGGTCCTGAGCTGTCTCGTATGAGCCTGATTATGTAGTTTCTACAGTCCAATAAAAGCCTTGATTGCACCATCCAAAACAACTTTTTTTAAGTCTCTGGTGTGCAAATTATTAACACCTTGTTCAGTATATTTCTGCTTGCTTGTCACATTTACATTAGATTTTCTGCAGAGCAGTCTGTCTCTGCTGTCACCAGACTGTGCTAACCATCATATATAAAGAGAGGCTGGTTGCCACTGCTAATGACATAATCAGCCAGCATGGATCTCTGGGTGCAACTGTGACCAAAAATCTATAATAACATGCGTCCCTGGAGAGCTCTCTCAATACCACAAACTGCAAACTAATTACCGGTATGCAGATGTGGCCCTTCCCCATCAGCCATTATGGGGTATGCTCTGTGCATCATTGTCTCATACAGTCTATGACACCAAAAGTTGTGCTAATATGCAGTTTATTAGCACTTATTAACGTCTTCTTTGTGCATCATTAAATCAGTCTTAAACAAAGCACTGTCCAACTTCTACCTGTGGACATGTTCTCACGCTGTTTGTATGCACAAAATACAGCCTAATGCGTTGCTATGCACTGGTATTGCTAACTATGGCTAACCTGGATGAAGTATTACTTGTGAATCAACAATGAGGAGTTGAGGATAGATTCAACGTAACTTTACTTCCACCTTAGGACACATTACATACATGCAGGTACAGAACGACTACGTTATTCCTGTGGCGCATATCACTCCGCCTAGGGCGGTAATCAAGTTCCAAGTAACTTAACTTAATATAACAACACTGTATAGAGCAAACCCCACAGTGAAATCTGACTGGTTTTAATTAAACACATTCCGACGTCTGAGGAAAATGGACAGCAATGTAAGTCCCAGCAGATCAGAATCATCCCCGTCAGTGGTGGCTCACACACAGACATGGTGCAATCACATAAAGTTTTGCTAAACCAAACCGGCTCTTTTTATTTATATCTGTATGTGATATAATGTTATATCAAATATTCAGGTTTGTACCATTACTTCAGAAAACAGTTGTTTCAGAATATCTAGCAGGTGTCTTTATGCTAAGCTAGCTGTCTGCTTGCCGTAGCTTCGTATTTAATGCATAGACACACGAGCGGTATTAATCCTCTCATCATGACTTGTTACTCCACTCCGTGTGCATTTTATTGATACATCTGTTTCGTCTCTGTAATTCTTTCAAAATAAAAGCATGTAGAGGAATTTGACTCTGACAAAGAAACAAAGAGTGAGAGAGTGAGAGCTCATAGACTGAGTGGTTCAATAAAACCCTGCTCACACAAAGATCAATAGAAACCAGATGATTCTGTCTTTGTTTACATGTGAGAGTGGTATTAATCTTCCCATCATGATTTGTTACTCCACTCAGTGTGCATTATGTTGATACATCTGGTGCATACAAGTGTGTATGCATAAATATGTGTATGTGTTTGTGTGAGTGTGTGTGTGTATGTATGTGTGTGTATATATGAGTGTCTGTGTGTGTGTATGTGTGTGTGTGTGTGTGTGTGTGTGTGTGTATTGAACCTAATGTTTTAAACCTAGTTTGAGCAAGATGACTACTGCCAATAAGAAATCTGTGCATGTGCGCATCTTCAATTCAATAATTGAATAATTGAATTGTTGGGCCGGACGTTTGGCAAAGCTGTGTGTGTGTCTGTGTGTGTGCATGCATGCATGCCTGTGTGTGTGTGTGTGTGTGTGTGTTGTAAATCTCCTGTGTGATTGACCTCAGTCCTGATTCCACGATCTTTGACTTGGGAACAATCCCTAATACCCCCATAATCCTGTGTGTGAGTGAGTGTGTGTGTTTGTGTATGAGTGTGTTTCAAAGATGTGGTCATGAAATCTAAAATGGATACAAACTGCTGTTGGTGCTTAAAGCTTCCCTTAATCACATCAAGCTGCTGTGCACACACGCACGCACACACACACAAACACGCACGCACGCACACACACACACACACACACACACCAGTAAATTCAACCTGGCTCTCCCGAGTCGTTTCCATGCTGGCAAGCGTTTTAGGGTTCTGACTCATTCTCTCACTCAGTTTCTTCTCCATTTCTCACTTACTCATTCTTCTTCTTCTCTCTCTTTCTGGCTCTCTTCAGTTATTTCCTGTTGATATCTTCTTGCTCTCTTTCCCTCTCCATCACTCTTTTACTTCTTTTTAATTCCGTCGCTTTCTTTTTCTTTCAATATCTGACTTTTCCTGTTGCAAACTTTAAGAATTTTAACATCCTCCCCTTTTGTCCTCTCTTTCTCACACACACACACACACACACACACACACACACACACACACACACACACACACACACACACACACACACCCTCGCTCCTTCCTTCCCTCGCTCTGTTTTCTCATCTGTTTCTCCGAATATGGTCCTCGGTCCTGCAGCTCCAGAGAAGGAAGCGGTTTACGATGCTAACGCTGTCAGATCCCATTAGTCAGAGGGACAAGGGAGCCAGTCCCGGAGATGCCGTGGATAGCTTCACAAAAAGAGATCACATCGCAATGTGTTTGTACAGACTGACTGGAGTTCAGTGTTACAATTGCACAAAACAAAAGCTGTGGCAAACTAGCAACAGCAACACAACTCTGTAAGTGTGTGTGTGACAGCTCAGACTGATTTGAAACTGAACTCCAGTAGTTCCTTTTACCCTTCTCTTTTTTTGCTTCTTTTCTGCGTACATTAACGTTGTCCTTTGACTTTATCTCATCTCATTTTGAACAGATGCATTTTCAGCTTTAAAAAGTGTCGAGGCAGGTAATCCCTAACATCAGCAAGGTGGAGTTTAGACATACGACTGGCTGGTCTTAGGTCAGTAAGCTGCACTTCAAAGGGTCATGGGTTTGACTGCAGAGAGCAAAAGGGTCCAACATTCATCCCGCTATAATGGGATCGGCTTGATGTGTGAAGCTGCTCCAGTTCAGCTGCAAGCAAAACACACGCCAACAAATCTACAGTATAAGAACTGACAGTTTCACAGACGACACACACAGACTAGGTCATGTGTGTAATCAGACACACAATCATCAATCAAGCCTACTAAACACACACACACACACACACACACACACATATATATTGGTTCTCATCTGTGCTAGCACTTCATTGACCCATATTGCATTTTTGCCCAGCAGACAAACGCCTCTCAGTCTCTCTCCATCCCTCGCCTGACTCACTCTCAGGAGCTTCATAACTGCTGCTATCTGCTGACTGAGGCTCAAAATCTGCCCTAAATATCTGGATAATGTTGTCTTCTTAGCAAGTTCTTTTTTCCAACATCGCTGTGTGAGTCGGTCAATAACACCTAACGTAGTCTTTTGATTTGACTTCTGATTTCTTTCTGCTTGCTGCTCAGTCACTGATCATTTTAAATATTTAGGGGAATTATTCTCTAAATAAAAAGGATGTACAGACTGCTATGGAGGTATCGACTTGCCATATTCTCAAAGCTCATGGCAACTTGAGTACCCGCTACTGCTGTGCATTCCACCTGGATTCTTTTGCGAGTGCAAAGCATTCCTTTTGTAAAATGATCGCAATAACTAAAAAGAGAAAATTCTAATCTGTTGATGGATATATAACATGTATATATTGATGTAACGTTAGACTTAACTACATAGTGAGTTCAGAAGTAGTAGTGCAGAACAGTGGAAATAGCTAAAAGACAAGAAAATACACTAAACTATAACCCTAACCCATGATACGTAAAATGATCAATCCTCTATGCAAATATCTTGTTTCTTTATGCTAATAATACTCATGTCTCATAGTTAAATTGTTGTCAATGATGTGTTGATATTACTCTCCCCAATGCAGAGGGCAACGTTTCCTCTTTTGCCTACATGATGGTGTTCCAGTATGTCTCTTATTCTAAATGATGTGTATTAAATAACAATCAAATATTCTCTCATTTTCACTGACGTCTTGATGCAACTGCAGACTTTGTACATGGACGGGGTGAAAGGTCGGCTGGGAGCTGGGCTGGGCTGTTGAGTTGTTTTCAGAGACATTCAGCATCTTAAATTCTCCTTTTTAGTTCAGATTGGGATGTGTTTGGTAATTATGTATGTGTGTAGCTGTTGGCATACATTTGCAAGTTAATCCTTGCAGCTGTTTACTAATTTGACGTCTCTTCTCATTATGGGACAATGTAACGTAAAAATCTCTACCATTTTGAATTGTAAAACCTATGTTTATGTGATTGAAACCGAAGAAATCAGCCTCAGATCTGACATTGTGAGATCTCATCAGTCTGTGAAATTCACTTTATTCCATGTGTTTTTTGTGCATAGAGCATTATTTTTGAGCAGCCCTTTTTCCTAAACCAAGGCTACAGTGGGTTAATAAATTGATCTTCATGCCTCTTGTTTGATGCATTTCTTCCTGTATGGATGTCGACTATCCGTACAAAATGGCGGCTTTCAACCTTACTGTCATTGTGCAGTGTACAAGTACAAAGACAAAAAAAATGCAGTTGTGGCTAACCAGTAGTGCAAAACAGCAGAAAAGTGCAATGTGATATACAAAGTTAGACAGGTAGTGCATAGGCAGGACAAGAAATACACTGCAGTGTTATAAGAGCAGAATAAATATGGCATTCATGTAATGGGAACAATGTACGAACAACATGTACAGATATGTGCAATGTAGTAGCAGTGACATTATAATAGTAGTAATAACAATATAGATGTATGCAGTGTATTAGAAGCACATATAATGAGAAAAACAGAATAAATGTGGATATTCTGTATGAACAGTATACAGATATGCACAGTATGTAAAACTATGTGCTATGTGGTAACATTATAAGAGTAGTAAGAATAAGTGTACTGTATGTGCAGGATGGATAGTATGAAGAGCAGCAGAGAATGGCTATGTATAGTTGTAATTACAGTATGTACATTTGTTAATAAACAGGTTGACACCTAAGCCTGATGTTAACAGCTGATGTTCACCGCGTTTACTGCCATCTCCACCTCACTGTTAGGCTAACTGAAATATCTCAAGGTGATGTTACATCATGTACATATAGCCAATAACCAACAGGATTAAGAAACTCCAAACAGCATAATTAATACATTCAATTTCAATTCAATTTTATTTATAGTATCAATTCATAACAAGAGTTATCTCAAGACACTTTACAGATAGACCACACTCCAGAATTTACAAGGACCCAACAGTTCTAGTAGTCTCCTACAGAGTAAGCAACAGTGCGACATTGTGTTGCTTGCTCTGTAGGAAACTACTGGAACTGTTGGGTCCTTGTGGATTCTGGAGTGTGGTCTAGACCTCCTCTATCTGTAAAGTGTCTTGAGATAACTCTTGTTGTGATTTGATACTATAAATAAAATTGAATTGAAATTGAATTGAATTGCGACAGTGGCGAGGAAAAACTTCCTTTTAGGCAGAAACCTCGGTCAGACCCAGGCTCTTGGTAGGCGGTGTCTGACGGGCCGGAATATATATATAATACATATCACCAGGGTGATAATTATTTAAGTAGACCTTTTACTTATCCGTACTTTACTTTGTTGTTTGTATTTCTGAATATTTTTGATTTTAAGATTATTTTTTCAGGGTTTTTCCCCTTTATTAGACAGAGACAGTGGATAGACGTGTGAATGGGGGAGAACGAGAGATTGGGGTGACACGCAGCAAAGGGCCACTGGCTGGATTCAAACCCCAGGCTGCTGCAGGACTCAGCCAACATGGGGTGAGCGCACTTACTCAGTGAGCTATTTTCCCAACAGAAATTTGTTAAACGGGAAAAAAGCAGGTTTGGTGAATAGGGTGGTGATAAAGATAACGTTAAAATGTTTTTGTATGTTGAATGAAAGATTCTTACAAAAAATGAAAATTCAGTTTCTGTTTTTGTCTTTACTGGTTAGCTCTCTCAAAATATGAAGTGTTGGGTCCTTTACTTTGGGAGCCACAATAAAGTTCATAATCAAAGTTTCTACTTTTACTTTTAATCATGAAAGAGTACCTACCATTTTAATCAACCTATTTTCCTATGTTTTGTGTCTAAGTGACTGATTGGAACAACATATTTGACACTGGTCCAGTATTAAGCGAGATCGCTGCAGTCGGCAGCGGCAAAACAAGCTACAATGTAAGTTAATAGGACAACTGTCCAGCTTTTATTTACCTTCACAAAAGTGCTTGTTTTGCCACTGACAGCCTCATATTAAGAGTCAGATAAATATATACAAGATAAATGTATATTTGCATAGTTTTGTCTTGATTCTGTCGACTTTGAATGAAGTGTATTATACAATGCTAAAATGACTGTTTATTTCCGTGGAATCTGGTGGGTTTAGCAAAGGCAATTTTGAAAAAAAGGATCTGACTCTTTAACAGAAAGTTTGACCTCCTTAGAAACCCTTTTATTACGGTTGTCAGACGCTTAGAATATTTATCTGAGCCTGTCAGTGGCAAAACAAGCACTTTTATGAAAGTAAATACAAGTTGAACAACTGCCTCATTAAATAACATTGTAGCTGTTTACTCTGCTGCCAACTGCAGCAATCTTGCTCATTACTAGACCAATTTCAAAGATTGTTGTTCCCACCAGTCACAAAAACATAGGGAAATAGGGTTGAAAAAAGCTGTAGTTACTTTTTGAGTAGATTTAACATCCCAAAATTATTTTATATCCTCTGTCTGAGAATAAACTCCACAAAAGTAAATGGTTGCCATGCAGAAGTTGATATGCATTTAAAAAAATTAATAGCTCATAATTGCATAACATGATGCATAATCCTGACAAAGAAAATGCCTGGGGGAGTAAACAGCTCACTACAAAGTAAAAATTAAAGAAAGTCTCAGAGCTGTTGTGACTGACTATCACTGTGCTGTACATCCCCGTTGGCCTGCCAGCCACACCAACTAGCCCTATGAGTAGTACCATGATGTCGCCAAGCATCACTAAGTCTTGGATGAATTTTACTGTTCCACTTTCTGGTGTGACTAAACATTAACAGTGTTAAACGGCATAACAAATGTTGCTTATAGTGCACATATACTGTATAGGGTAGATTTAACAATTTCAAGGGAATATGAGAGGCAACCGAAACAGAGGAGCAAGGAGGGGAAGATGCTTCGAGGGTGAAGAAATGTCAATTTCCATCTAAAAAGGCAGACAAGGAGTAATTCAGCATGAGCCTTTCATATTCCATTTAACATATGTTACAAACAACACTAGTTCTGCGATAATACTTTATGATTTCAGAAAAGCAATCGGACAAAGCACACAGCCTCTTTCCCCCATCTGCAGCAGCTTTACTCCTGAACCCAGAGTACTGACGTGATGCGTGTTCTTTTAAACTTGAGTGTAGCTGTTCACAGATCGGGATGTTTTGATCCGCAGATGCGCTGTGATTGTTGGCGTTGAGATGCATTGCAGAGGATTGATATTGAGCTGGAACTACGCCGTGGCTTACACCATATTTTCATAAATTATTCTCTTAATCTGTTTGACTTTTGACCTGCACCTAGATTCAGCACAGCCGCAACCCTATCACATGGAGTATCGTGGGAAGCCATTACTGCAGTTTATGGCTAATGTCTGGAAAGCAGGCCATATCATAATGAGAGTGTTTATCAATGGGAAGGGAGACAGCAGAAGGGGACCATGTGAAAACAGTGCATCTGTAAAATGCATCTCAGTTTCTGTGCATGTGTTCATGTGTTTGCCAATACTATAAAGTGCGTTTGTGTGTGTCTGTGTGCAGTTTGCATGTCAAAGTAAAACCAAATCTCACAAAGCAAAAGCGAATCTCAGCACAGAGCCTGGCAGAGGAACATATCCTTGTAAAACTCTCTTGTTAAAAAGAGCAACAACACATTGCTTTCTATTCTGCACTGAGCTTCTCCACATGTTTCTGACCAACAGAGCACTAGAATAACTGTGACTCTAGTTTCATGAAGGCTTCTACATTAGATGACACAACAAATTATTTTACATACTGGTGTCTGATTGCTCTTTGGTTGCAGAGTATTTATCATTGATTATAAATTATGAATGACTCTGATGAAGCAGCTGCAACTCTTTGGTTTTCAGACGTTTTGTTTGTAAAATGGCTGATTTCTTTTTTTATTCCATTCATTCAGTACTAAGGCAAAGTTACTACATCTGTATTTCTAGGGTGTGTATTAGGTTACTCAAAATGTATTAAAAATGTTTTACGCAATAAGAATTTTTTTTTGTTTTGGCACTACATTTCCCATCATGCTTAAGTGTAAGCTGTGAGCCTCCATGGTTTTATGATCAATGTCTATAACACACTTTGAGACTCTGAAAAAATTTGAAATACTAAAGTCTCTCACTATCTCACATCTGAAGACAATCTTGTTGTAAGGTCAGTTTAAGTTAGATTTAAACAGATTAGTTAAACTTGGAGGACTTGCAAAGTTATGGCGTGTGTAGGCCTTTTTCTGTGTGGCAGCGTCTTGTTTTGTGTACGAACTGTGCAGTGTATTCTTTGTGTATGTGATGCGTCCTACCTGCAGAAGACTCCCATGCCCTCCAGCAGGTAACACTGTCCACCGTTGAAACAGTAGTTTGGCAGCATGTCGCAGGGCGAGCGGCAACTTCCGTTCACCATCTGGTAGCCCACACGGCATCCACCCATTCCATCTGACCCGTCCACTGGTGAGGCCATTGGAGGAGCCACCCCAGGGACATTTGGTACTGGAGCTCTCCCTCCAGGACGTGGGGCCCCGGGGATGAAGGGGCCAGACGCTGGCACTCTGGGCTTGGAGCGAGCTGGAGACCCACCGGCGAGGCGGAGGTCTTCATCGCTCTCATAGGTGTCGGTCGTGGTGCTGTAGGTGTACTCATCAGCGGTGGGGGACACGCCATCCTCATAGGGGGTGAGGTAGTCGTAGTTGTCCGGCATCGCCCAGGAGGTCGCGTCGCCTCCCTGCAGCTCATGGGCCAGTGATGATGGAGACGGCGGTGCCAGGTCGAGGCCGCGTCCACGAGAGGAGGGGTCGAAGAAGTCGACATGGAGGACGTCAGGGTTGGAGGGATTGGTGGGGTTGGTTGGGTTGTTGGGGGCCGAGGGCTGGGCGGTGGTGGTGGTGAAGAGGTGATCCAGGTCAAACACGGCTGTGTCCTTGGCGTGGATCCAAGGCGGGTCGGTGTTTGGCAGACGTGCCTCATCCTCCTCCTCCTCCTCCTCGCTTTCCACGACGTCCTGTCCGCGTGGGTTGCTAGGCAGCAGGTGCTCTGTCTCAGCAGAATCAGGGCTGATCTGGGGCGGGGCTGCCACTTCTTCCAAAGCAGGGACCAATGTTTCAGGAAACATGCCGCTGCTCTGCTCGTCCTCCTCGCCGGCGCGGGGGATCCGGCCTGCCCTCGGGGTCACAGTGTCTGGACTGGCCAAGCTGGTCGTCCCGGTTACTGCGAGGACGGCCTCGTTGACCTTAACAGGCCCATCCTCCTCGCTGAGAAGGGAGGTAACATTGGCCGCGCTGTCCGGCTCAGTGGCATTGGTCCCAACAGCATTCCCTACAAACAAACACAAGAATGTTCTTTAGTACAAATGTGACAACAGAAAACGTGTCTTCAGCTTTTAAAGGGATATGATTGCTTTGTCGTTTACAGGGGTGGAGTGAGGGAATGGCTTCCAGGGCTCCAGCCCCGAATGATTTCTCAAAAGC